>NC_134399.1:165054036-165354036 GCF_050003625.1 Haematobia irritans | reverse complement strand
TATATATATATATATATATATATATATATATATATATATATATATATATATATATATATATATATATATATGTATATATATATATATATATATATATATATATATATATATATATATATATATATATATATATATATATATATATATATATATATATATAATATTTCATATAAGATAGTGTGAAAACGTATACAGTCGACTCCGCTTTACTGAAACGTTAAAAATGCAGCCATTTAATTTCAGTTATCCGAAGTTTTTGCTAAAGCGGACTACGGATAACTGAAAAAAACTTCCAGTAATGCGAACTTCGGATAACTGAAAAAGTTTCAGTAAAGCGGACTCCGCATAACTGGAAAAAAATCCACTCAATTTCAGTTAACCGAACTTATGACCAATGCTATGTACATAAAATAATAAAAACAAGGTGTTTGATTCCGTGTGTGTGCCATCTACAATTTTACCTTTCAGTTGATTTTATTTACAGAGTGATTTAAACTGTTTTGAAAGTGCCATCTCACTTGAAATAAAGCGTTCTCAATACGGAGAAGAAAATGTACTCTCTCTCAATAGCGAGAATGTGGCATTTTCAGTAAAGCGAAGTCATACTAATGTGACGAAACTCATTTGAACACAAAAAACTTTTCAGTAATCCGATTTTTTCAGTTAAGCGGAGTTTCACTAAAGCGGAGTAATTTAAATGAATTGGACAGAAAAAACAACTGGGGAATGCGATCGATTTCAGTTATCCGAGGTTTTTCAGTAAAGCGCATTGCGCTAAAGCGGAGTCGACTGTATATATAAAGGCAACACTCATATTTCTGATATTAAAGAGTTCCTAAAATTCCTTATCTTTGACCCCAATATGCCTTAGCAATACTAATAATATCCGTGGCTATAGTTCATAAACCTCGAATAAATGTAATGTCATAGTAACAATAAATGATTGTTGTTGCGGTCTATCGTTCAGCTATTTCTTTTTTGCTTCTAATGTTTTCTCATCATTTTAATTACGCACCAAGTTATTATTTTTAATTATCATATTAATTTTTCACAAAATCGACATTTTGCTTCGATAGCAAGAAAAGAAATAGGACGTATGAATTTATATTTATGTAGGCATAAAATAAAAAAAAAAACAGTAAGCAAAAAAATATACATATGGAAGAGAAAAAAATATGTACAGTAAAACAACAATAACAAATTTACATATTACTACAATCAGTGTGATGGGTAGAGAAACAAGAGGCACATATATATATAAACATGAAGTCTGAGACTTACAGAGACCACGTAGGTCTCTCGCCGCAAAAAAAACACACACAAACACAAAACACGTTCACTTTTTTTAACTGCCAAAGACTTTGAGAAATGGTCATGAAAAAAATAGAAAATAACAATAAAATCGCGTGACATTTAAAGGATGGTTTTATGCATAAAATAACAAAAAGTCAGCAGAAGAAGGAGAACACAAAACCATGCACCCACGGAAAATAAATATAAAAAAATCACAAACTGAGCAGGCAATTGTTCTGTTATATACTGACTAAAGATATTTATTGCTGGGAATACAATCAATTCTTACCCGGTCTCACCTTCAATGGGGCCAACAATCAAAAACAAATTATGGGCCAAATAATGGCCAAACACATTTACAATGCCATAAGACTTTTCACACAGTGGCATAGATTAACTTAACATGGTTTACATAAATAACGCAGTAGTTTGTCCAATAAACCTAATATGGATGTCACAATCCCAAACTTAGTACACAGAAAAATAAATATACCCAATACTTTTTCAATAAAAAGTTTAATTCAATTTAAATAAATATTCAGATAAAGTATTAATTGATTGTAATATATTTTTAATCAAAACAAAATAATTTTTTTTAAATTGACTATTATAACTTTCAATTAAAAATTTGTTATATCAATTATTTTCGTGATTGAATCCAAACACAGTTTTCACTGTAGTCTTTGGACGAATGCCTTGTTTCTCATGACACCAAATACACACTAGCTTTGTGAGATCTAAATAGCTTCTTTTTATAAGCACCACCATGAGATGGGGGGTATATTAACTTTGTCATTCCGTTTGTAACACATCGAAATATTGCTCTAAGCCCCATAAAGTATATATATTCTGGGTCGTGGTGAAATTCTGTGTCGATCTAAGCATGTCCGTTCGTCCGTCCCTTTGTTGAAATCACGCTAACTTCCGAATGAAACAAGCTATCAACTTGAAACATGGCATAAGTAGTTATTATTGATGTAGGTCGGATGGTATTGCACATGGGCCATATCGGTCTACTTTTACGTATAGCCCCCATATAAACGGACCCCCAAATTTGGCTTGCGATTGCTCTAAGAGAAGCAAATTTCATCCGATCCGGCTGACATTTGGAACTTGGTGTAAGTATATGGTCTCTAACAACCGTGCCAGAATTGGTCCACATCGGTCCATAACTATATATAGCCCCCATATAAACGGATCCCCAGATTTGATCTCCGGATCCACTTGGAGGAGCAAAATTCATCCAATGCGGTTGAAATTTGGTACGTGGTGTAAATATATGGTCTCTAACAACCATGCAAAAATTGATCCATATCGGTCCATAATTATATATAGCCCCCATATAAACCGATCCCCAGATTTGACCTCCGGAGCCTTTTGGATGAGCAAAATTTATTCGATATGGCTGAAATTTGGTACGTAGTGTTAGAGTACGGTCTCTAACAACCATGCCAAAATTGGTCCATATCGGTCCATAATCATATATAGTCCCCATATAAATCGATCCCCAGATTTGACCTCCGGATCCTCTTGGACGAGCAAAATTCATCCGATGCGGTTGAAATTTGGTACGTGGGGTTAGTATATAGTCTTTAATAACCATGCCAAAATTGGTCCATATCGGTCCATAATCATATATAGTCCCCATATAAACCGATCACCAGATTTGACCTCCGGATTCTCTTGGACGAGCAAAATTCATCCGATGCGGCTCAAATTTGGTACGTGGTATAAATATATGGTCTTTAATAACCATGCCAAAATTGGTCCATATCGTCCATAATCATATATAGCCCCCATGTAAACGGATGCCCAGATTTGACCTCCGGAGCCTCTTGGAGGAGCAAACTTCATTCGATGCGGTTGAAATTTGGTACGTGGTGTTAGTATATGGTCTTTAATAACCATGCCAAAATTGGTCAATATCGGTCCATAATTATATATAGCCCCCATATAAACCGATTCCCAGATTTGACCTCCGGAGCCTCTTGGCCCTTAACTATGCCTAAATAGGTCCATAGCGGTATATACACCGAAAACAAAAATGAACTGCTTTATAGGAAGAATGAGCTACCTCGCACGAAAATTGAACTAAATTTTAGTTCAATTTACGTTCCAAAAGTACAAGTATTTAATAATAGATTCCTTTAAATATATTAACCCTTTAAAGCCCAATCCCGCCTTTATACCTCATTCACATTACACTTCTGAAATCCATTTTAACTAGATTTTAACTGTCATTTGCCTTATAAATAAGGAATTTAGAATCAATTTTTAATAGACTTCGAGCCTAATGTGTATGAGGTATTAGGCGGGCTTCGTTAAAACGGGAAACATTTAGTGAACCCACCTAAAGACAACAAACATGGGTAAAATAAAAACAAAACTTAGTTAAAACTATATGAAAAACTTTGCCGCATGTACTGGATTTTACCGTATTGATTTAAGATAACAGGTTGGCTGATAATCCCCCGGTCTAACAAAGAAAAACACATTTTTTGTAAAAATTCGTTTTTATTATTCAACATAGTTCCCTTCAAGAGCGATACAACGACTATGACGACCTTCCAATTTTTTGATACCATTTTGGTAGTACTCCTTCGGTTTTGCCTCAAAATAGGCCTCAGTTTCGGCGATCGCCTCTTCATTGCAGCCAAATTTTTTCCCTGCGAGCATCCTTTTGAGGTCTGAGAACAAGAAAAAGTCGCTGGGAGCCAGATCTGGAGAATACGGTGGGTGGGGAAGCAATTCGAAGCCCAATTCATGAATTTTTACCATCGTTCTCAATGACTTGTGGCACGGAGCGTTGTCTTGGTGGAACAACACTTTTTTCTTCTTCATATTGGCCCTTTTTTCCGCGATTTCGACCTTCAAACGCTCCAATAACGCCATATAATAGTCACTGTTGATGGCTTTTCCCTTCTCAAGATAATCGATAAAAAATATTCCATGCGCATCCCAAAAACCAGAGGCCATTTCTTTGCCAGCGGACTTTTGAGTCTTTCCACGCTTCGGAGACGGTTCACTGGTCGCTGTCCACTCAGCCGACTGTCGATTGGACTAAGGAGTATAGTGATGGAGCCATGTTTCATCAATTGTCACATATCGACGGAAAAACTCGGGTGTATTACGAGTTAACAGCTGCAAACACCGCTCAGAATCATCAACACGTTGTTGTTTTTGGTCAAATGTGAGCTCGCGCGGCACCTATTTTGCACAGAGCTTCCGCATATCCAAATATTGATGAATGATATGACGAACACGTTCCTTTGATATCTTTAAGGCCTCTGCTATCTCGATCAACTTCATTTTACGGTCATTCAAAATCATTTTGTGGATTTTTTTGATGTTTTCGTCGGTAACCACCTCTTTCGGGCTTCCACTGCGTTCACCCCTCCGTGTTCATTCCACCACGCTTGAATTTTGCATACCAATCAATTATTGTTGATTTCCATGGGGCAGAGTCTGGAAACTCATTATCAAGCCAAGTTTTTGCTTCCACCGTATTTTTTCCCCTTCAGAAAACAGTATTTTATCAAAACACGAAATTCCTTTTTTTCCATTTTTTTCACAATAACAAAAGTTGCTTCACAAAAGATGCTCTATCTCACAAACTAATTGACTTACTGACGTCAAATTTTGACACGAATCATTTGAAGGTTGGTACTATATAAAAATAATATGCATTTAATATTAGCGAGGCCATCTATGTGTCAGACCGGGGACAGCCAACCTGTTATATTTTTTTCGGAGGAATCGGTGATCTTGTGCATTTAAGGGTTAGAAGATTATTCTCAAATTTATGTCGGTAGAATATTCAATCAATCTTATTATAAAGGGTGATACGGTCAAAATTTGGTCAAGGGAACACGCGTGTAAATCGGTGAAATCGTTTATTTAAAAAATCAAATTAAATTTCTTTTTCAAGTTCAATTAGTATAAAATTCGGGAAAAATATTCAGTTAGGCTTTCGTTTTTCCAAATCCGAATTGCCGGGCCTCACGCTTGACACCTGCCATCAGATTTTGTACAGCCACCTTGTCCACCTTCTTCGCCGCAGAAAGCCAGTTTGCCTTGAACTGCTGCTCGTCCTTAGCAGTTTTTTTTTTTTTTGGTCTTCTTTAGGTTCCGCTTGACAATAGCCCAGTATTTCTCAATTGGGCGGAACTCTGGCGTGTTGGGAGGGTTCTTGTCCTTGGGAACCACCTGCACGTTGTTGGCGGTGTACCACTCCATGGCCTTTTTACCGTAATGGAAAGATGCCAAATCCGGCCAAAATAGTACGGAACAACCGTGTTTCTTCAGGAAAGGCAGCAGACGTTTATTCAAACACTCTTTCACGTAAATTTCTAGGTTGACAGTCCCGGAAGCTATGAAAATGCTGCTTTTCAAGCCACAGGTACAGATGGCTTGCCAAACCAGATATTTCTTTACGAACTTTGACAGTTTTATGTGCTTGAAAATATCTGCTACCTTTCCCCTTCCTTTTGCCGTATAAAACTCCTGTCCCGGAAGCTGCTTGTAGTCGGCTTTGACGTAGGTTTCGTCGTCCATTGCCACGCAGTCAAACTTCGTCAGCATCGTTGTGTACAGCTTCCGGGATCGCGCTTGGCAGTCGTATTTTGTTTATCATCGCGATTTGGAGTCACTACCTTCTTGTAAGTCGATAGTCCGGCTCGTTTTTTGGTTCGATGCGCGGTTGTAGACGATACACCCAGCTTATTTGCGGCATCTCGGAGAGAGAGGTTAGGGTTTCGCTTGAAACTACCGGCAACTCTCTTTGTCGTCTCAGCGGCTTCCGGTTTTCGATTTCCCCCCGATCCAGACTTCCTGGCTGTCGACAAACGTTCCCCAAACACTTTAATTACATTTGTAACGGTTGATTTGGCAACTTTTAGCGATTTTGCCAGTTTGCGTGCGAGTAGCTCGGATTTTCGCGATGCGCGAGCAAAATTTCTTCTTGCTTGGACGGCATTTTGACAAGTGAAGAGTGAATTCCAAAATCAAAATAGGAGCAATATTCTACACACACACCTTCAAAAGGAGGGGTGCTCAGGTTTTTTAAATGCAAAATTGAAAGAAATACGTCAAGTTTATATTGACCAAATTTTGACCGTATCACCCTTTATATTCTGTGACGAAAAGAGTCATTCATTCAATTACGAAAGAATCTAGCACTTCTATTCTTAAAATACTATTAAGAAAAAAACTAAATATCCACAATACAAAAACACATTTGACACCCCAAAAGAAAAAAAACATATCCATAAGGAATGAAATTATAGCTTGCTCCACAAATTATAATCTCATTTACACAGTATTTAAAAAGAGATTTTGCACATAACACACAAAGTGAATAAATTATTTTATTAAACTCGCATACATTCGAAAGTGACGACAACCGCCATCATAACTAAACAATCAACGCGCGCCAACTTTTCCCTTAAATCATGTAAATGCTACAAAAACGATGTTAGATCGAAGGGGAGAGGTTATGCAAGAGGGTCACATCCACACGTCGATGACATCGTGTTGGGTGTAAGTGAGCGCAATGAGGGTCAGAAAGAACAACAGAGAAAAACTAAACAAATTTTATAGCAATTAACGCGCGCGACATTTCCTTGAAAGTGCATGGGTGACTGGCTTGTTTGTTGCCGTTGAATAACGGTAGCGGTAGCGGCAGCGGCAACGACAACACTTCAACCGCGCATACATGTTGTTGAGGGGGCCAACAAAACACTAAAAATCTACATTCATAGTTACAAGCAGCCATATCCTTAAAAACACATTCTCTGAAACAAGTTGATATGTGTATACACAAACATACTTGGACACATATCTGCTTGGATATGTTCGAAAAACAGTGCGACAAAAAAAGAAGCATTGTGTGTGAACACAATTGTGACGATTATCGCCAAAACCGGCTATGAAATATTACAACAGGTGTATCGCAAATTAAAACTCGTTATTTAATTATTTTCATAAATTAGCTGAGGTATATACAATTAAACTAAATTGAAATTAAATTTAAAATTATGTTACACTCAAAAAAAAAAGTGAACTCTCTATTTCACTAAAACCGATTTAACTTTATTTTAGTTCATGGAGTTGTTAGGTTTGGAGAAAGTTTCCTTTACTCTA
The DNA here is from genome assembly GCF_050003625.1 of Haematobia irritans. Lineage (NCBI taxonomy): Eukaryota > Metazoa > Arthropoda > Insecta > Diptera > Muscidae > Haematobia > Haematobia irritans. The sequence goes on along the minus strand of NC_134399.1, from coordinate 165,346,602 downwards.
ATAATTTTTGCGTACGTTAGTTAAATTAACTAAAGCCGAGGAAAAAAAATATACACAAATGAAGCATAAAGATTAACTAAATTCGTATCTTCCACAAAAAAAAATATTTAATTATTTTTATGATATCGGTGTGATGCCAGCGTTTGTAATACTGTTTAGTTAAAATTTTCTAACATTAACCGATAGTTTCTTCCAGGTGGGTTCACTGTTTTTTCAGTACACGTTTACATTACTTTACTGTAAATTATGGGAGCCACCGTGGTGCAATGGTTAGCATGCCCGCCTTGCATACACAAGGTCGTGGGTTCGATTCCTGCTACGACCGAACACCAAAAAGTTTTTCAGCGGTGGATTATCCCACCTCAGTAATGCTGGTGACATTTCTGAGGGTTTCAAAGCTTCTCTAAGTGGTTTCACTAGAATGTGGAACGCCGTTCGGACTCGGCTATAAAAAGGAGGTCCCTTGTCATTGAGTTTAACATGGAATCGGGCAGCACTCAGTGATAAGAGAGAAGTTCACCACTGTGGTATCACAATGGACTGAATAGTCTAAGTGAGCCTGATACATCGGGCTGCCACATAACCTAAACCTACTGTAAATTATTTTAAATTAAGTATTTTAAATTAAGCACATTTTCAATTAAACGAAACGAAAGCAACTTCAAATTATTATTATTTAAATTTAGTTTAACATTAATTTGAATTTAAAATTATATTTCAGCTTTGTTTAAAAATAATCAAAATTTTAAATTACAATACAAAAAAAAAAAAAATCACTTATTCCCGTCGAAAGTACCCGATGAGAGGAGAAACTTAATTTCTGGATTTTGCTAGATGGGTTGGCGTCGTTTTTTATGAGTCCCCGTAGTTTGCAAAAACGGAAAAAAATCGGTGAAAAACAGAAATTTTTCCGACTCAATATATTCAGAATTTTTGTTGGCCGAGTCAAGAGTTACAATCATAATCTGAAATCTGTGTGATATACATAAATGGGAACCAAAGTTTCCATTCATGATTAGCAGGATCTTCCTAAAGGAATAAATGGTAGGAAGAGCTAGATCCCTAGGGAATCTATCTCAACATGTCAGAAACGATACTTTGTGTAGCCAGATTTTATTGAGAATAAAAGTATTTATACTCTGACCAAAACTGGTGCATTGCATTAAAATAGACAAATACATAAAAACAAATTAAACCTACCCAATTTGCTTCCACTGTTAACTCCTTGCAAGTTCTTCTATACATTCATTAGGGCGGATTTTCCATTAGGTCCTCATAACATTAGATACTGAAGTTCACTTTTGATTAAATTAATCCCTTTGACATAATATAAGCAAATTCCTGGGATTATCAGTAATACTTTTTTAATGAGATCCATAGTAAATGCCGAAAAAATAAGGCCTGGCAGAAAATTCGTCGTTATATTTTTCTATTTATAAACAAGTGTCTTTTCTCGACTTAAGAAATTTTAATATTGACATTTGAAAATATTAAATTTACATTCGGCTGTAGCAACCATATGTAAATTATAATTACTAAATTACAGCCATAAAATTCTATTAACCCCCATTTTCATGAAGTTCCGTTAGTGCTACGTTAGCTAACTAATTTTTAAACCGATCTATGGACATATCTGTCATCTTGTCTATACATTTTATATGCCAGTTAGGAGCTTAACTGCTAGAAAATTTTCAGTTAAAGTTAACTGGAGAAAATATATTTGCAATTTACTTTCTGTTAACTGGCAGTTAAAGCCTAACGGAGCTACATGAAAATGGCCATAAGGAAGGTTGTACCAACCAATTTCATGCAAACAATTTCAAAATAGATACATTTGGTTGCTACAACTATTTATCGTAAAACACGAATGAAAATCTGTTATAACAGTTGTCTAATGGTTGAGTAGATGAAAATATAGTTGAAAATAGAGAGAGTAGGTAGACACAAACGACTTATTGTTCCAAATATGGAATTTAAATTATTATAACCGATTTCCACCCATTCTATTCTCTGTGTGTACTCGATGAGAGGAGAAACTTAATTTCTGGATTTTGCTAGATGGGTTGCCGTCATTTTTTAGGAGTCCCTGTAGTTTGGACTGAATAGTCTAAGTGAGCCTGAATCTTAATCGGGCTGCCACTTTAACCTAACCGTAGTTTGTAAAAACGGAAAAAGTCGGTGAAAAAGAGAAATTTTTCCGACTTAATATATTCACAATTTTTGTTGGCCGAGTCAAGAGTTACAACTTTGATGAAGACAGCAGAAAAAATTCAATGCATTTTTCGAGCTATGGTCATGCGAAAAATAGAAAAAAATCACAAAAGTACTCAACATTGAATTTGGCAAAAAAAAAAAAAAAAACTATAGAGACTCATAAAAAACGAATGGCAACCAAACTAGAAAAATCCACAAAATTAATTTTCTTCTCTCATAGAGTTTTTGGCTGGAGTCAAAATGTCGAATATTGCGTTACATTTAGTTTAATTAATTAATTTAGATTAAAATTAATTTACATTTAGTATTAAATTTGGAATAAATCTAAAAATGTACAAATAATCTAAATATAAAACTATATTTAAATTTAGTTTTTTAAGATAAATTTGAATTTAATATTATATTAAAATTTAGTTTAAAATTACAATTAGTGTTGAAGTTATAATAAATTTATAATTAAAAATATTATTAGAATTTAAACCAAAATTGTAATAAAAAATTTAATAAATAAATAAATGTTTAATTTGAAATTATTTATAATAATAAACTTAAGTTAATTCAAATAAAACGATATATTAAACTAAGTCTTATTCACTCAAATCATATATATTAAAGTAAATTAAAATAAATTTAAAATTTTTATACCCTCCACCATAGGATGGGGGGTATATTAACTTTGTCATTCCGTTTGTAACACATCGAAATATTGCTCTAAGACCCCATAAAGTATATATATTCTGGGTCGTGGTGAAATTCTGAGTCGATCTGAGCATGTCCGTCCGTCCGTCCGTCTGTTGAAATCACGCTAACTTCCGAACGAAACAAGCTATCGACTTGAAACTTGGCACAAGTAGTTGTTATAGATGTAGGTCGGATGGTATTGCACATGGACCATATCGGTCCACTTTTACGTATAGTCCCCATATAAACGGACTCCCAAATTTGGCTTGCGGAGCCTATAAGAGAAGCATATTTCATCCGATGCGGCTGAAATTTGGTACATGGTGTTGGTATATGGTCCTTAACAGCCAAGTAAAAATTGGTCCACATCGGTCCATAATTATATATAGCCCCCATATAAACCGATCCCCAGATTTGGCTTGTGAAGCCTCAAAGAGAAGCAAATTTCATCCGATACGGCTGAAATTTGGCACATGATGTTGGTATAGGGTCCTTAACATCCTAGTAAAAATTGGTCCACATCGGTCCATAATTATATATAGCCCCCATATAAACCGATCCCCAGATTTGGTTTGCGAAGCTTCAAAGAGAAGCAAATTTCATCCGATCCGGCTGAAATTTGGTACATGGTATTAGTATATAGTCTCTAACAACAATTCAAAAATATGTCCATATCAGTCCATAATTATATATAGCCCCCATATAAACCGATCCCCAGATTTGAACACCGGAGCCTCTTGGAGGAGCAAAATTCATCCGATCCGGTTCAAATTTGCAACGTGGTGTTAGTATATGGTCGCTAACAACCATGCCAAAATTGGTCCATATCGGTCTATAGTTATATATAGCCGATCCCCAATCACACAAAAATTGGTCCATACCGGTTCATAATCATGGTTGCCATTCGAGTCAAAAATAATCTAGAAACATTTTATTTCTATAGAAAATTTTGTCAAAAATTTAGTCCTATAGAAAATTTTGTCAAATTTTATTTCTATAGAAAATTTTGGCAAAATTTTATTCCTATAGAAAATTTTGTCAAATTTTATTTCTATAGAAAATTTTGGCAAAATTTTATTTCTATAGAAAATGTTGTCAAAATTTTAATTCTATAGAGAATGTTGTCAAAATTTTAAATCTTTTGAAAATTTTGCCAAACTTAATTATATACGTATTTACCCAAGTAATTCGATTGTGGATGACAGTCTTCAGTAGAAGTTTCTCCGCAATCCATGGTGGAGGGTACATAAGCTTCGGCCTGGCCGAACTTACGGCAGTATATACTTGTTAAATTTAGGTTAAATTTATAAAAGCTTTGCGGTAAATTATATGAAATTACGTTAACTCAAATACAGCTTATTAAAAAAGCAAATTAATTCAAATTAATTAATTTTAAATTTAGCTTGAAACTACACAGCAAAAAAAAATTACAAGTTCTTCTAAAGGCACAACTTTAAAAGCACTTCCAAGTATGTCCTCCGAAAGATGTTCTTTATTTTAACTACAGAGGAGAGTTTTAAAACTAGTTTTTTCATATTTTTAATAGGAAATTTAAAATTTTTTGTTTTTGTACAATTCCGAGATCAGTAACTGCAATGGACTGTATATATCATTTAATGCCCCCGAAAAAGTAAAGAAAGAAATGGAAATGTCAGTATTTCAGTATTCAGTTGACAATAGACAGTTTATTGGCAGATAGCAGCAGCTTACCCTTTTGGTTGTTGATGCACAAGTGAAGTTACAAGACAAAGCATCAGTCAGACATTTCTATTTAGTACATACAACAAATATTTTAATTCAAAGTGAAAGGGACAAATATTAATAAAATTATTGAGTGAAAATGATCAGAGTTGCCGCTTAATGAGAATTGATTTCAAATATTAATTTAAGCGTTATATTGACAATTCATGTTAATTCAGTGAAATTTAATTCAATTCAGAACAGATTAACCCTTTCGACCCTAAAGTTGCCTGTGGGCAACTTTTTGTGTTTTGAGACTCACTGTTAGCGTTGTTTTTGTTTTTGTTCATAAAACTGTAACGGTATCGAAAGCAACAAGTGTTTTCTTAAAGTTGAATGAAAAATCAGCTAATTTGGTTGTCAATTAGCAAAAAAAATTCATTAATACGCACGTACCTCAAGAAAAAAATATTTGCGAATTTAAAAAGAGATTTTTATACATGTGACTTTTTTCAAAAATTACAACTAAAATGTTGAAAGTTTTTATTAAATCTATTGTAGTACATGTCAAATAAAATATTTCTGGAAGTCAAATCTTAGAATTGCAAAAAAACAACAGATGGGAAATTTTTAAAATTGAAAAGTTGCCTGTGGGCAACTTTGGGCAATTGTGGTAGTAAAATTACATATTTTTGAACATAAGTCCTGGAGAAAAAAGGTTTGAAAAACAATGATTTTGAAAAAATTTTGAACTTCAATTGCAGTGGGGAATTGGGAAGGAATCGTAAAAAGGGAGGAAGCCACTTCTTGGCAACATAATAGTGCATTAGCACGAATATTGACGCTTTATAATACATTGGTTTTTTATACCGCCTGTTAAATTGACATGGGTTAAAAACAAAACATTTTCGTGAGTCACGCGTGATTCACGCGAAGCCGTGAATGAAATTTAAACAAAATCTCGTGAATGAAATTTAAACGAAACCTCGTGAATGTGCGTGAACGGGATAAAAGAAAAATGTGTGGCGCGTGAGCGTGAGTAAAAATCAAATTGTGTTCGTGATTGTGAGTGAGTAAACTTTCTCCGAAATCACGCTCCCGATAAAAATTTACTTTCACGATCCAACCCACGCTCACGATCCAACTCACGCTCAAGATAAAATTCACGTTAACAATAAAATTCATATTCACGATAAAATTCGCACGCACGGTAAAACAGACACAAAAAGTCACAATCACGAACAAATTCACGTTCACGATTAAATTCAAGCTCACCGATTTTAATCACCTTTACATATTTAATCACGCTTAAGATTTCAATAGCGTGAGTCACGAGAAATTTCGTTAATTACCAGAATTTTATTGAACCACGAAAATTGTCGTGTTCCGAAAATATTCGTGACTTACGAGATTTGTCGTCAATTACGAAAATTGTCGTGAATCGTACGAAAGCGTGAGACATAAACATTGTTCATGTGTGAGCGTGTGAGCGTGTGCGAGTATGACTTTTCATTTCGTGACCGTGAATTCCTACCCACATGGCATGCGTGAGTACAAATATTTCTTCGTGAATGTGTTTGAGCGTGATTGAAATTCCACTCACGCGCGCATCTAAGTATATATTTACTGTAAAATAACAAAAAACTTTACAAAAATCCAATAAAACGTAATACGTCTATCATTACAAAACAAAATAGTTTGTAGTCACGATTGCCCAAAGTTGCCCACAGGCAACATTCTCTACCGCCTAAGCGAATGGGCGTGGCGACCCGAAATTTTGGCTAGACGCTTCTTAAATGACTTCAACATGATTAAAAGTAAAAAAAAATTTTAGCGATACCTATAAAAATTCGGGGTCGAAAGGGTTAAGTAGATTCTTAATTCTAATGAAAAAGCAAGTAAAACGCAGAAAAAGCAAATTGTTGTTGAACAGAGTTCAACAGTTTTAAATGTGTCAAAAACAGATTAAGAAATAATAAAATGGTACAAATTATTAAAATTTTGCCGAAAAAAATGCTAAATACTTTATAAAAAAATTGCGAATTTTTGAAAATATTTGATGTTACACATTAAAAACACGCATTCTAATGCATTAAAAATCATAAACAATTTAAAAATAAATTATTTTTCAAAATATCACAAAATTTGTTAATTCTTATTCAAAACACTGAATTGGGATCACACCTTAAGAAGTAATGCAAATTCAACGGCTGTTGAAATGGTGGACATCCGTCCTATGACAAGCCCATGTTAAATTCATAACTTCTGCGCCAATTTTGCACCATTTCCGGATCCAAAAAGAACATTTTCACTACTTTTTTTGCTTGGTATTTAAAGCTTCTAAATAAATTTAATTTGAATTAAATAAAGTTTAAATTTAATTCAATTAAATTAAAACTGAAATTAAATTTGGAACAAAAAATTAATATTAATCTTAAAACCAAAATTCAAATATAAGCTAACCTTAAAATTAAAATAATATTTTAATTTATATTAAATTAACTTAAATAACCCATTTAGCCATTTATTTATTTATGCTTGATTTTATTATTTTTAAAATTTTAATAAATTAAGAATGAGAAATAAATAAATTATTTTTATAATATACTTCATTAAATTAAATTCATTTATTATTGTAAATATTAAGCACCACTGTTCCAATTGCTCAGCTGGTGATGGGTAAATGCGGATGTAAAGAGCGCGAACCATAGCTGCATAACAAGTGTTGTAGCATAGAGAACATAGAGCGAACAACAAGAGCAACATTCCCTAAACTAAACACATAGACCCATACTCAAATGCACATTCATTCATTCATGTTGTCTCTTTTGACCGGTTTTTGTGTGCTTTTGAGCTCATATGTGTATGCGTGTGTGTTTGTTCCATATTCCAGTAGAATGTAGGTTGGTTGGATGGTTACGAGGAAAGTCATATTTCATTTCAATGCTGCAGCAGCAGCAACAACAAGAGCAACAATGGTGCAAAATGTGCTGACACATTAACAAACGTTAGGTTGCGTGTGTGTATGTATACATATGTATGTAACAGAGTGAATGTCTGTCCATTCCCGTTGTTTTTTTTTTTTGTTAGAAAAATTTGTTATATCTCTCTAGAATATAGGTAGGACAGAAGACCACCATCATCAACACATATCACATATGGGTGCTGCTAATGTTGTAAACGGAAAGAGAATAACAAATACCACAGAACATAGTAGCTGGGCGACCGGTATGACGAAAGAAGGGGATCCTTAGGACAACAGGAGGTTTTTGTGTGTTATTTGAAAAAGTTTTCGGTTTAAATTTTCTATGGCAAATTAGGCACATTTCAAAAGTTTCTCATGTGGATAATAAGTTTAGCTCAAAATCCAAATAGACGACTGAAGTACAATTTAAAAGTTGTCATCTGTTCTAATAAAGATAATAAGAGTTTCCATGTTATGCTTATGATAAATTTTATCAAATAATTCATATGAGATACTCTGCTATAAAATAAAAAAAAAATCATAATAAAGAAAATTAATCCTTTAGATTAAACGAAGATTTTTCATGTTTTGAAATAAGGATGAAATGATAAAATGTTTTTTTTTTCTTTTTTATAACCTCCACCATAGGATGGGGGGTATATTAACTTTGTCATTCCGTTTGTAACACATCGAAATATTGCTCTAAGACCCTGTAAAGTATATATATTCTGGGTCGTGGTTAAATTCTGAGTCGATCTAAGCATGTCCGTCCGTCCGTCCGTCTGTTGAAATCACGCTAACTTCCGAACGATACAAGCTATCGACTTGAAACTTGGCACAAGTAGTTGTTATTGATTTAGTTCGGATGGTACTGCAAATGGGCCGTATCGGTCCACTTTACGTATAGCCCCCATATAAACGGACCCCCAAATTTGGCTTGCAGACCTTCTAAGAGAAGCAAATTTCATCCGATCCGGCTGAAATTTGGTACATGGTGTTAGTATATGGTCTCTAACAACCATGCAAAAATTGGTCAACATCGGTCCATAATTATATATAGCCCCATATAAACCGATCCCCAGATTTGACCTCCGGAGCCCCTTGGAAGAGCAAAATTCATCCGATTTGGTTGAAATTTTGTACGTGGTGTTAGTATATGATCTCTAACAACCATGCAAAAATTGGTCGAAATCGGTGCATAATTATATATAGCCCTATATAAACCGATCCCCAGATTTGACCTCCGGAGCCCCTTGGAAGAGCAACATTAATCCGATGCGGTTGAAATTTGGTATGTGATGTTAGTATATGGTCTCTAACAACCATGCAGGAGTTGGTCCATATCGGTCCGTAAGTATAGATAGATAAACCGATCCCCAGATTTGACACACTTGGAAGAGCAAAATTAATCCGATGAGGTTGAAATTTGGTATGTGATGTTAGTATATGGTCTCTAACAACCATGCAGGAGTTGGTCCATATCGATCCGTAAGTATATATAGCCCCCATATAAACCGATCTCCATATTTGACCACCGGTGCCTTTTAGAAAAGAAAAATTCATCCGATATGATTGAAATATAGTACGTGATGTTAGTATATGGTCTCTAACAACCATGCTGGAATTGGTCAATATCAGTCCATAATTATATATAGCCCCTATATAAACCGATCCCCAGATTAGACCTCCGGTGCCTTTTGGAGAAGCAAACTTCATCCGATCTGGTTGAAATTTGGTAAGTGGTGTTAATATATGATATTTAACAACCATGCCAAAAGTGGTCCATATCGGTCCATAAACATATATAGCCCCCATATAAACCGATCCCGAGATTTGGTTTTGGAGCCTCTTGGAGGAGCAAATTTCATCCGAGTCAGTTGAAATTTGGTACATTTTGCTAGTATATGGCCGTTAACAACTATGCCTAACTAGGTCCATATCGGTCTATAGTTGTATATAGCCCTCAGACAAATCGATCCCCGATGACTCAAAAATTGGTCCATATCGGTTCATAATTTTATATAGTCCCATATAAGCGACCCCCACATTTCAATTCTGGCTCTCTAAGTACCGTGCAAAAGTCCATATTGATTCGTAATTATTTGTAGACTTACCTATATATACCTTTTTTGTCTAATATATATACCACGTATGGACTAACTTACAATTTAGAAGACGACGTTAAGAAGTTTTAAGATACCTTACCGTCGGTAAGTATTACCACAAATCAAGTAATTCGTCTTTAGTAGAAGTTTCTACGCAATCCATGGTGGAGGGTACATAACTTTCGGCCTAAAGTCTAAAAGAGATTTTCTTTTAAATAACTTAATCAGCAAAATTTCTTCATAATCCTTGTCCATGAAAGCTTTGTAACAATATTTAGAATTATTTAATTTAATTTATAAATAATTATCATTACGACTCTATTGAAATTTATTATTTTCGTTGTTTCTTCAGCTTAAAATTACATTATAAATTAATTGTATGTATCAATAACATCCAGAATAGCAGGATGTTCGATTGAATTATAGCCTTAAGCCACTTGGTATGGAAATTCAATTATTTCCGACATCTGCCATGAGCAGATTTAGTGCATTTGACGTGATAGGACTACTCAATTAGGTTACACAACTATCAACAAATACATTTGATGCATATCAATCAATGAGAATCTATGTGGAACAATAGAATGAGGAAACAAAAAAATATGAAATGATACAGAAATTGTTTCAGTGTTATAGTTTAATCCAAAAGCAATTTAATTTAATTACTTTTGTATCACATAAGATGAAAGTTGAAATTTAAGAAAATATTAAGGCGCCAACAAATAAAAAGAAAATATAAATAAATAGAACATAAAAAATATATGAACAATATAAAATGAATCTTATATGGATATCATGTGACAAAAACTGGTTATCTCATTTCTAGATATTCACAAGGGGAAAGGGAACTCTCCTCTCTGTCATAAAAAAACAGATTAATTCAATTAAATTTTTTGAAGTAGTGGATAATTCTCTATAAGTTCGGTGCCCCGTTTTTTGATATTTGTAAGTAAAGTGGAAAAATCTTGTCAGATGAGATGGTCCCACTAGAAAAATAACATATTTCATATCATAATATTTGGAAAGGACGGGAAACTAAAGACAACCTGCCTCATACCCGACAGATTTTAATGGATTTATTTAACTATGCAAATTACTCGTATGTCCTATGATCAATTACACTAGTACAACAAAAAAAATCATGTAAACTTGATGAGAGGTAACTTTTCTTATCTAGTTTGATCAGCTGAATTCGAAAAAATTAAAAAAAAAATAAAGAACAGTTTTTGAGATATCCCGTTATTTTTAGTTTTTCGCTCTTTTTTCACTAAACCTCGAGTTAGAAATGTCCGATTATATCGTTGTTGGTACTTAAATGAAAGGTATTAAGATGACGAATAATCGTTCATAATTGGATTTTTCTTCTAGTCGGTCTTATTACTTACGTTAAAGTATCATCTATACGACCATGGAGAGATTTTTTTTATGGGTTATACTTTTCTGGCGGAAAAGGTCCTTTTTTTTGAAAATTTGGTTTTTTCGCATCGATATTTTTTTAACCACTTAACTTCTCACAGATCCAATTATACACGATTATTTGTCCACTCAAAATTGTTGAATCTTATCAAGTGTACATTTCCAGTGTAAACTAATATTATCATTTATGTTTCCATGAAATTTATGGATTCAGTGACTTTTAAAATTTTGGTTATTTTTAAAATAAAGGATTATTTTTTAGAAATTTAAATTTAATAAATCTGTTTTCTCCGTTTATCAAATTTTTTTTTAAACAAAAAAATACTTAAAAGTTTCGCATTTGCAGGATCTAAAATAAAACTTAAATTGTCTTTTGAAAATTTTGTAGACATTTTTTGAAGGAAATTATAATCATCCCATTCAAGAAAAATATGCGTCGTTTAATTGCGTTTTTCCTCTCTTGAACATAATTTTTCATCAGCAAAATTCGCCAGTGGCTGGAAGTGACAGTCACTCGGTCAGTACTCATTGAAAAGTAAAAAGCCCAGCAACTGAGGATTCAACAAAAAAATTTACGGCCGTAACCATGGATTGCGTAAAAAGTTCTATTACGACTGTCGTCTGCAATCGTATTACATGGCCCAGTAAAAAAATTTCGAAAATCACTTCCAAAACAGTCCTTCAAAAGATCTTCTTTGATTTTTTTGAGTGAGTGAGTTATAAAACTTTTTTAATATTTTTTATTGGGTTAAGTTAAAGTGGCAGCCCGATTTTATTCATGCTCACTTAGACTATTCAGTCCGTTATTATTATGATTTAATGGGTAATTTTAACTATTTTTATTTAAAATAGGTTAAAAACAGAGTAAGAATTAATAAAATGGTACAAATTATTTAAATTTTGTCGAAAAAAGAAAATTTAAATCCATTCTAAAAAAATTGTGATTTTTTTCTAATATTTGAGGTCAAACGTTTCAGACATTAACAAGTATATACGGTGTGATTGGGGATCGGTTTATCTGAGGGCTATATATAACTATAGACCGATAATGACCAAGTTTGGCATGGTTGTTAGACGCCACATACTAACACAATATACCAAATTTCAACCGAATCGGATGAAGTTTGCTCCTCCAAGAGGATCCGGAGATCAAATCTGAGGATCGGTTTATATGGAGGCTGTATACCATATATTTATGGACCGATATGGACCAATATAAGCATGGTTGTTAGAGACCTCATACTAGCCACCGTGGTGCAATGGTTAGCATGCCCGCCTTGCATACACAAGGTCGTGGGTTCGATTCCTGCTACGACCGAACACCAAAAAGTTTTTCAGCGGTGGATTATCCCACCTCAGTAATGCTGGTGACATTTCTGATGGTTTCAAAGCTTCTCTAAGTGGTTTCACTGCAATGTGGAACGCCGTTCGGACTCGGCTATAAAAAGGAGGTCCCTTGTCATTGAGCTTAACCTGGAATCGGGCAGCACTCAGTGATAAGAGAGAAGTTCACCACTGTGGTATCAAAATGGACTGAATAGTCTAAGTGAATCTGATACATCGGGCTGCCACATAACCTAACCTAACCTAACCTACCACCACCAAACGGAATGACAAAGTTAATATACCCCTCATCCTACGGTGTGGGGTATAAAAATCATAAAAAACAAGTAAGGAAAGTCTAAAGTTGGGCGGTGCCGACTATATTATACCCTGCGCCACTTTGTAGATCTAAATTTTCGATACCATATCACATCCGTCAAATGTGTTGGGTGCTGAATATATAGAGGTTTGTCCCAAATACATACATTTAGATATCACTCGATCTGGACAGAATTTCATAGACTTCTACAAAATCTATAGACTCAAAATTTAAGTCGGCTAATGTTAGTAAAAAATATGGGAAACATTTAAATCTGAAGCAATTTTAAGGAAAATTCGCACAAGTTTATTTATGATTTATCGCTCGATATATATGTATTAGAATTTTAGGAAAATTAGAGTAATTTTTACAACTTTTCGACTAAGCAGTGGCGATTTTACAAGGAAAATGTTGGTATTTTGACCATTTTTTTTTTCGAAATCAGAAAAACATATTTATGGGAGCTATATCTAAATCTGAACCGATTTCAACCAAATTTGGCACGCATAGCAACAATGCTAATTCTACTCCCTGTGCAAAATTTCAACTAAATCGGAGTTAAAAATTGGCCTCTGTGGTCATATGAGTGCAAATCGGGCGAAAGCTATATATGGGAGCTATATCTAAATCTGAACCGATTTCAACCAAATTTGGCACGCATAGCAACAAAATTTCACTAAATCGGAGTTAAAAATTGGTCTCTGTGGTCATATGAGTGTAAATCTGGTAAAAGCTATATATGGGAGCTATATCTAAATCTGAACCGATTTCAACCAAATTTGGCACGCATAGCAGCAATACTAATTCTACTCCCTGTGCAAAATTTCAATTAAATCGGAGTTAAAAATTGGCCTCTGTCGTCATATGAGTATAAATCGGGCGAAAGCTATGTATGGGAGCTATATCTAAATCTTAACCGATTTCAACCAAATTTGGCACGCATAGCTACAATGCTAATTCTACTCCCTGTGCAAAATTTCAATTAAATCGGAGTAAAACTCTGGCTTCTAGGACCATATTAGTCCATATCGGGCGAAAGATATATATGGGAGCTATATCTAAATCTGAAACGATTTCAACCAAATTTGGCACGCATAGCTTCAATGCTAAATCTGCTCCCTGTGCAAAATTTCAACCAAGTTGGGCCAAAACTCTGGCTTTTAGGACCATATTAGTCCATATCGCGCGAAAGATATATATGGGAGCTATATCTAAATCTGAAATCAGAAATCAGAAAAACATATTTATGGGAGATATATCTAAATCTGAACCGATTTCAACCAAATTTGGCACGCATAGCAACAATGCTAATTCTACTCCCTGTGCAAAATTTCAACTAAATCGGAGTTAAAAATTGGTCTCTGTGGTCATATGAGTGTAAATCGGGCGAAAGCTATGTATGGGAGCTATATCTAAATCTTAACCGATTTCAACCAAATTTGGCACGCATAGCTACAATGCTAATTCTACTCCCTGTGCAAAATTTCAATTAAATCGGAGTAAAACTCTGGCTTCTAGGACCATATGAGTCCATATCGGGCGAAAGATATATATGGGAGCTATATCTAAATCTGAAGCGATTTCAACCAAATTTGGCACGCATAGCTTCAATGCTAAATCTGCTCCCTGTGCAAAATTTCAACCAAGTTGGGCCAAAACTCTGGCTTTTAGGACCATATTAGTCCATATCGCGCGAAAGATATATATGGGAGCTATATCTAAATCTGAACCGATTTCAATCAAATTTGGCACACTTGACTATACGGCTAAGTGTTATGTTTGTACAAAATTTCAAGCAAATCGGTATAAAACTCTGGCTGCTGGGTCCATATTAGTGCATATCGGGCGAAAGATATATATTGGAGCTAATCTAAATCTGAACCGATTTCTTCCAAAATCAATAGGGTTCTATTCTGACCCAAATTAGGAACATGTGCCAAATTTGAAGGCGATTGGACTTAAATTGCGACCTAGACTTTGATCACAAAAATGTGTTCACAGACAGACGGACGGACAGACGCACAGGGTTATATCGACTCAGGGACCCACCCTGAGCATTATTGCCAAAGACACCATGTGTCTATCTCGTCTCCTTCTGGGTGTTACAAACATATGCACTAACTTATAATACCATGTTCCACAGTGTGGCGCAGGGTATAAAAATTATAAAAATTATTTATTTGACCAAATACCACAGAATTTCTTTATTCACATCCAAAACAATGAATTCGAATCACACTTTAAGAAGTGATGCAAATCGTGGACATCCGTCCTATGAAAAACCCATGTTAAATTTACCAATTCCACATCACTTATGGATCCAAAAAGAACATTTTCACCCTTTTTTTGCTAGGGGTTATGGTAACACTTGCCTAAGCAAGGCCAGTGAGTCTACAGTGAGCCTGAAACAACGGGCTGTCAACATAAACCTAACCTTATCTAAGGTCCAATTCCCAATTCCACTATTGGTAAAATCCACAAAGCAGAATAAATTTATTTGATCATTTCGGGATTTGAGATTGATTGAGTGAAGAACATCTGAAGTTATCTGATCCAACTTTTTTAAAATTTTGAGTGAATGTTAAATAGAGTACTTAGGTGAAAAATTCAAATTCATTTTTAATATCAGGTCTGAGAGGACCTAACTATTTTTGGGCCTCTCATTCTCGGTATTTATCTACAAATATATCGTTGAAAAAAATATATATTTTCGTACAGATTTCTTTTTCTTTTGTATCCACAATGACTCTTGAATGCTTTCCAATAAGTCAAATATACTTAAAGAAATAGAACAGAAATATTAATTAAAAAGCAATTGAATAATTCAGTAGTACTTCCTCGTTTTCCTCCTCATTTCCTCATAATTAGTCATCATATTCTTAAGCTTTCAATTTTCCAGCAAATTAATGTGGAATAAATAAAAACGAGGAAAGGCTGTAGTAGATTATTATTTATTACTCACATAAATTTTCCAGCTTCAAATTTCGGTCTCCCCTTTGGCCTAAGCAAGGCATTAGCAAAACGAGAAGAATATTATGGCAATGGCCTCCCACCCAACAACCAAAACCAATATTTAAATTTATGTCTCCATAGCACTTCAAACAGTCAACAACAAGGTTATGGTTATGGGGAGGAAGGAAACGACGAAGTATAGGCAAACCTCATTGGATAACAATAAAATTTGTGGCGGGAGGGGGCGGCAAATGAAATGTCCTTGAATGACTATAACACCTCTGTTGTAGCTGTGAAGTGAGTAGGGCGAATTATTGATCTGAGGGAAATTGGTCAGAAAGCCTAAGCGGGAAACCGCAGTGTCACTGTTGTGAGCCACATGCTATAGCTCGATGAAGATGATAATGAACATATACGGACAGTAAGTAAGCCTTGCAAAACCAACGTTTCATGTTTATTTATAATTTTGCCTAAATTCGTTGAGATAACTTTCCCAAATGAAAAGCAATTCCAAGTGAATGGCAGTGGGCCGATTTTATGGCATCACCAAAGTCCCTAATGTTCCTTTGGCATTTAGTTGCTGGTTGCTGCTGCTATTGTGGCTGACATTTACGTTATATATTTCCATCCATTTTACTGGCGCCAAATATGGTATGAAAGGCGTTCTTTAATTTTATCTCTTTTTTCGGTTTAGTTTCCTTGGCACACCAACCACCATAGTCATTTGAGTTTTTGCGTTGTGTTTTTTTTTTTTTAGATTTTATATTAGCAGCCTTCTGTCTTCGCTCTAATGCATTTGAGAAATTTCATGGGCAAAAAAAAAAGTTTTTTGGGTTAAGTTATTTATATCCGATTTATTTTGCTAAAATTTTAGAATGGCCATTTTTTATGGCCTTACGATGAGATGAGAAGAGAAAGTATTATTAATATCCATGCATTAGTAATAATCAGTGATTGGAAAATGTGTGTTGGCTTAAATGGCTGCGAGAAATCACCAAATATTTTGGAACACAGCAAATGGAAAATGTTGCTGTTTAAGCAAATCTTGGGATACTCTATCCATTTGGTCCACTTTCTATTTGCAATATCATCCGACCTACATCAGTTTCAAGTTAGTACGATTTCAATAGATGGACTGACATTGTTGGATCGAATCACCATTATTTCGAAATGGTACAAACACCATGACAAAGTTAGTGTACCCCAATCCAAGGGTACATGGAAACAGTATTGTCCTAAGGTGAAAGATTTATGTCCTTAAAATACGAATGTGAATTTTACTTAGCATAGAAGACGTATTTCTCTAATATAAAGTTTTTTCCTTGCCCAAAAGTCGATAAACTTTAAATTGGTAGAATTTTTGTATCTTAACGACAAAACAAACAAGCCTTTAAAAATAGAAGATGTTTTTCAACACTTTATTCTAAAGACTGAATAAACGAATATCTTTGCTTCCTAGCATCAAATACGCAAAACTCAAATTTAAAAATTAATTATGTCTTAAATTAACCCTTACTTCAATTCGCACGCTTCTCTGGCTTCAAATCAATACAACAATCATTAGTGTAAAGACACGTGCAGCCCGATATTTCAGGCTCATTTAGACTATTCAAGTCCATTGTGATACCACATTGGTGAACTTCTCTCTTATCACTGAGTGCTGCCCGATTCCATGTTAAGCTCAATGACAAGGGACCTCCTTTTTATAGCCGAGTCCGGCGTTCCACATTGCAGTGAAACCACTTAGAGAAGCTTTGAAGTCCTAAGAAATATCACCAGCGTTACTGAGGTGGGATAAACCACCGCTGAAACACTGTTTGGTGTTCGGTCGAAGCAGGAATCGAGCCCACGACTTTGTGTATGCAAGGCGGGCATGCTAACCATTGCACCACGGTGGCTCCCGGCATGCTTTTTTTCATTGTATAAAAAACTTGGTGGTTTGTGTTCACTGTTGCCACTCTTTGCAAAATAATTTACAAATATTTGTAGAAAATTATACCAAAAATCTACCAAATTTAAAAAAAAATCTCATTTCGAAGTTGTTCTTTATCAAATTTTTCACTACGAAAAAATGTTTTTTTTTTTTCGAAAGAAATTCTTTTTATTATTTTATCTCAGAATTCTATTTCAATATTTGCAACCTCACTATTAGCAACAATTTGCATGTATATATGCATAAATACTCCTTGAATTGTAACTGTGTCCAATTTTAAATGTTTTAACGACTTACAATGGACTTCGGTAGTACGACCCAACACGAAAATTAACAATTTTAAAAATATTGAATTTATAGAACATTTTGTCAAAATTTTATTTCCATATAAA
This sequence comes from Haematobia irritans, assembly GCF_050003625.1. Taxonomy (NCBI): domain Eukaryota; kingdom Metazoa; phylum Arthropoda; class Insecta; order Diptera; family Muscidae; genus Haematobia; species Haematobia irritans. The sequence continues at coordinate 165,328,622 of NC_134399.1, read as the reverse complement.
ATTTTGTCCAAATTTTATTTCCATATAAAATTTTTTCAAAATTTTATTTCTATAGAAAATTTTGTCATCATTTTATATCCAAAGAAAATTTTGTCAACATTTTATTTCTATAGAAAATTTTATTAACCTTTTTATTTCTATAGGAGATTTTGTCAAATTTTTTTTTCTATGGAAAATGTTGTCCAAATTTTATTTCTATAGAAAATTTTGTCAAAGTTTTATTCCTAGAGAAAATGTTGTCAAAATTGTATTGCTTTTTTGTCAAAATTTTATTTCTGTAGAAAATTTTGTCAAAATTTTATTTCTGTAGAAAATTTTGTCAAAATTTTATTTCTATAGAAAATTTTGTCAACATTTTATTTATATAGAAAATCTTAGGTTAGGTTAGGTTAGGTGGCAGCCCGATGTATCAGGCTCACTTAGACTATTCAGTCCATTGTGATACCACATTGGTGAACTTCTCTCTTATCACTGAGTGCTGCCCGATTCCATGTTAAGCTCAATGACAAGGGACCTCCTTTTTATAGCCGAGTCCGAACGAAGCTTTGAAACCCTCAGAAATGTCACCAGCTTTACTGAGGTGGGATAATCCACCGTTGAAAATCTTTTTGGTGTTCGGTCGAAGCAGGAATCGAACCCACGACCTTGTGTATGCAAGGCGGGCATGCTAACCATTGCACCACGGTGGCTCCCGGCATGCATTTTGTCAAAGTTTTATTTCTAGAGAAAATGTTGTCAAAATTGTATTGCTTTTTAGTCAAAATTTTATTTCTGTAGAAAATTTTGTCAAAATTTTATTTCTATAGAAAATTTTGTCAACATTTTATTTATATAGAAAATCTTGTAACCATTTTATTTCTATAGAAAATTTTGTCAAAATTTTATACCTATAGAAAATGTTGTCATCATTTTATTTCCATAGAAAATTTGGTTAAAATTTTAATTCTATAGAAAATTTGGTTAAAAATTTAATTCTATAGAAAATTTTATCAAAATTTTATTTCTATAGAAAATTTTGTCAAAATTGTATATCTGTGGAAAATTTTGCCAAATTTTTTTTTCTATGGATAATTTTGTCAACATTTGATTTCTATAGAAAATTTTGTCAACATTTTTTTTTTCTATAGAAAATTTTGTCAAAATTTTATTTCTATAGAAAATGTTGTCGAAATTTTATTTCTATAGAAATTTTTTTCAAAATTTTACTTCAATAGAAAATTTTGTCAAAATTTTATTTTGTAGAAAATTTTGTCAAAATTGTATTTCTATAAAAAATTTTGTCAACATTTTATTTCTATAGAAAATGTTGTCAATATTTTATTTCTATCGAAAATTTTGTCAAAATTTTATACCTATAGAAAATGTTGTCATCATTTTATTTCCATACAAAATTTTGTTAAAATTTTAATTCTATAGAAAATTTTGTAAACATTTTATTTCTATAGAAAATTTTGTCAAAATTTTATTTCTATAGAAAATTTTGTCAAAATTTTATATCTATAGAAAATTTTGGCAAAATTTTATTTCTATGGAAAATTTTACTATAATTTTGTCAAAATTTTAAATCTTAGAAAATTTTTTCAAAATTTTATTTGTATAGAAAATTTTGCTAAAATATTATTTCTCTAGAAAATTTTGTACAGGTTTTATTTCTACACAAAATTTTGTCAACGTTTTATTTCTATAGAAAATTTTGTCAACATTGTATTTTTATAGAAAGTTTTGTCAAAATTTTATTTCTATAGAAAACTTATTAACATTTTATTTTTATAGAAAATTTTGTTAAAATTTAACTTCTATAGAAACTTTTGTCAAAATTTTACTTCCAAAGGAAATTTTGCTAAAGTTTTATTTCTATAGAAAATTTTGTCAAAATTTTATTTCGTTGTTGTTTTTTATTTCAGCTTAAAACCATACATTGACTAAACTACAAGAGTAGCTTAACCAACAGAGGTTTTGCTGCAAGTAGAGGATGCTGATGAGGAATGTGGTAATTCCGAAACGTGCGTCCATCCAACCATCTTGCAGTCTATAGGGCTTTGCCCAAATAAATTTGACAAACATTCTTTTCCTCTGTTGGTTAAGCTACTCTTGTAGTTTAGTCAATGTATGGTTTTAAGCTGAAATAAAAAACAACAACAATGCTTAAAGAACAAAACCAACAATAACAAAACAAAACAAATGGAAAAAGAAGAGGAGGCACGCTCAAAATAAACCCAGCCATGTGAATTCAAATCGATGATTTGACAGTGGCATAGGAAAAGAGATATGTTTGTTTCGAATTTATTTCGGCATAAGCCGGCTATCAATGTAAAACCTTTTTTCGGAGGGTTCAAGTGTGGTTTTTGTTGGGTTTAATAAACTGCCTGAATTTATTCTGATAATTGGTTGATAGTTTTGCTGCAAGTAGAGGATGCTGATGAGGAATGTGGTAATTCCGAAACGTGCGTCCATCCAACCATCTTGCAGTCTATAGGGCTTTGCCCAAATAAATTTGACAAACATTCTTTTCCTCTGTTGGTTAAGCTACTCTTGTAGTTTAGTCAATGTATGGTTTTAAGCTGAAATAAAAAACAACAACAATGCTTAAAGAACAAAACCAACAATAACAAAACAAAACAAATGGAAAATTTTATTTCTATAGAAAATTTTGTCAAAATTTTATTTCTATAGGAGATTTTGTCAAAATTTTTTTCTATGGAAAATTTTGTTAAAATTTTATTTCTATATAATTTTTTGTCAAAATATTATTGCTATAGAAAATTTTGTCCAAATTTTATTTCTATAGACAATTTTGTCAATAGTTTATTTCTAAAGAAAATTTTGTCAAAATTTTATTTCTATAGAAAATTTTGTCAATCATTTATTTCTATAGAAAATTTTATCAAATTTTTATTTGTATAGAAAATTTTGCTAAAATATTATTTCTCTAGAAAATTTTATCAAAATTTTATTTCTATGGAAAATTTTGTCAAAATTTTATTTCTATAGAAAAGTCTGTCAAAATTTTATTTCTATAGAAAATTTTATCAAAGTTGTATTTCTATAGAAAATTTTGTCAAATTTTTATCTCTATAGAAGATTTTGTCAAAATTTTATTTCTATAGAAGATTTTGTTAAAATTTTAATTCTATAGAAAATTTTGTCAATATTTTATTTCTATGGAAAATTTTGTCAAAATTTTATTTCTACAGAAAATGTTGTCATCATTTTATTTCCATAGAAAATTTTGTTAAAATTTTAATTCTATAGAAAATTTTGTCAAAATTTTATTTCTATAGAATATTTAGTCAAAATTTTATTTCTATGGAAAATTTTGTCAAAATTTTATTTCTACAGAAAATGTTGTCATCATTTTATTTCCATAGAAAATTTTGTTAAAATTTTAATTCTATAGAAAATTTTGTCAAAATTTTATTTCTATAGAATATTTAGTCAACATTTTATTTTTATAGAAAATTTTGACAAAATTTTATTTCTCTAGAAAATTTGGTCAATATTGTTTTTCTATAGAAAATTTTGTCAACATTTTATTTCTGTAGAGAATTTTGCCAAAATTTGATTTCTGTATAAATTTTTTTCAAAATTTTATTTCTATAGAAAATTTTGTCATTATTTTATTTTATAAAAATGTTACCAAAATTTTATTTCTATAGAAAATTTTGTTAAAATTTTAATTCTATAGAAAATTTTTTCAAAATTTCATTTTTATAGAAAACTAAAATTGGTTTTAGTTCACTTTTTGACAATAGTTCTAGATAAATATACATAATTTAAAACCCTATATCAAATATTTATATTTTTGAAAAGTGCTTTGAATTACTTTCATTATTCTGTTTCTAATTTTTCAAATTTTCAGTTTTCAAAGTTTTGGGAAGTGCAATCATCAGAATAACATAAGAATTTGGTTAATTATCGCACATGTCAAAAATATCATAGATTTTCGCAATTAAAATGTCATTATGTCTCGTTGCCTTGTTCAGTCGATAAACTGATGATAATATGTCATTGAACGTATGAGCAGCGGACTAACATCATGTCATATATGCAAGTGTTAATAGATTCCACAATAGGCGGACAGGTGGCTGATTATTAGGCCATTAGTAGATAATGTTCTGGATATTCGTATATTAGTTCACCAATCAATCTATGCAATGCTAATGGAATTTTTAAGTAATTTTCCTGAAAATGTTTCCAAATATTTTAATATATAAAAAAAATATGGTTAACTTTGTATAAAGAAAAATTAAATATTTAAATTGTTAAATTTTGTAAGACTTTATTATATTTTTATTTTAGTGCATAAATATCTATTTTATTGAACATAAGTATGAAACTTATTACTAGTTTTAAAGAACAACAGAAGAAATCTAAGTCTTACAATTTCAGGATTTCTTATATGGCAACCCTAAATTCAGCATAAATTTTTATATGTATGTATTTGCAATTAAATGCAGGTGCCATCAAGCAAATTACTATGCGGCAATATAGATTATAGGGCATAAAGTCGACGCCATATTAATAAGTTAGTAGCCATTTATAATATAATTGAAATATAGTGGTATTACTTGCTATATAAGTTTGTTTTTTTTTTTTTTTAATATTATTGGAATGACGTAGAACACAAGTCCAAACAAATCCATATAGGAAAAAACAATTCACATCATTTGGCTGTTCTAAACTATTAATATTATTAGTATTAAAGGATAGTTGAGGGTGTTCCCTAACTAAAAATTTTGTACTCAAGTGGTTCTCCCATTTACTTGCAATTAAAAAATAGTTCATTTATTCTATGAATAATTTCACAACATTTTTTCATAAATTGTATGGATAAATTTCATAAATTAAAAAATATTGATTTTATATGATTACAAGAGCATACATGTGGTGAAAAAGAGAACCTCATTTGTTTTTTTATCTTCTAGGGGAAGACGCATTCCCTGGTCCTGCAACGGTACCTCTTTTTAACTTCGGGGCGTCTTCCTACCCCGACTTTAAACTTAAAAATTTTTAATTTCTCCCATTTTCACTTTTACTTGTTCCCAAATCTAAAAAAATTTCTTGCTGGCAAGCGTTTTACCTTAAATGAAGATGCAATTACAGTTGTAAACCACTATTTTGAAGACTTTGAGGAAAACTATTTTAATCAAGAGATAGAATTGCTAGAAAAGCGTTGGACTAAGTGTATTGAAGTTTGAAAAATAAAAATATTTTTGACAAACTAATTATTCTCTTTCATTGATAGGCTAAGAAGATTCCGAACCGCCCTCGTATTTTGTAATTTTCGTCATATATTTTTGTGTAAATATATTTTTTTCATTAACAATCCACAAAAAAAAAACAAGTAAGGAAAGTCTAAAGTCGGTCGGGGCCGACTATATAATACCCTGCACCACTTTGTAGATCTAAATTTTCGATACCATATCACATCCGTCAAATGTGTTGGGTGCTGAATATATAGAGGTTTGTCCCAAATACATACATTTAGATATCACTCGATCTGGACAGAATTTGATAGACTTCTACAAATTCTATAGACTCACAATTTAAGTCGGCTAATGCACTAGGGTGAAACACAATGATAGTAAAAAAATATGGGAAAAATTTAAATATGAAGCAATTTTAAGGAAACTTCACAAACTTTTATTTATGATTTATCGCTCGATATATATGTATTAGAAGTAGAGGAAAATTAGAGTAATTTTTACAACTTTTCGACTAAGCAGAGGAGCTTTTCGACTATATGGGAGCTATACCTAAATCTGAACCGATTTCAACCAAATTTGGCACGCATAGCAACAATGCTTATTCTACTCCCTGTGCAAAATTTGAACTAAATCGCAGTAAAAAATTGGCCTGTGGTCATATGAGTGTAAATCGGGCGAAAGCTATATATGGGAGCTATATTTAAATCTGAACCGATTTCAATCAAATTTGGCACACTTGACTACACTACTAGTTGTACTCCTAGTGCAAAATTTCAATCAAATTGGGCCAAATCTCTGGCTTCTAGGACCATATTAGTCCATATCGGGCGAAAGATATATATGGGAGCTATATCTACCTCTGAACCGATTTCAACCAAATTTGGCACACATGACAACACTACTAATTGTACTTCTAGTGCAAAATTTCAACCAAATTGGGTCAAAACTCTGGCTTCTAGGACCATATTAGTCAATATCGGGCGAAAGATATATATGGGTGCTATATTTAAATCTGAACCGATTTCAATCAAATTTTGCACACTCGACTATACTACCAATTGTACTCCTCGTGCAAAATTTCAAGCAAATCGGGATAAAACCCTGGCTTCTGGATCCATATAAGTGCATATCGGGCGAAAGATATATATGGGAGCTATATATAAATCTGAACCGATTTCTTCCAAGATCGATAGGGTTCTATTTTGACCCAAAACAGGAACATGTGCCAAATTTGAAGTCGATTGGACTTAAACTGCGACCTATACTTTGATCACAAAAATGTGTTCACAGACAGACGGACGGACAGACGGACATGGTTATATCGACTCAGGGAACCAACCCGAACATTATTGCCAAAGACACCATGTGTCTATTTCGTCTCCTTCTGGGTGTTACAAACATATGCACTAACTTATAATACCCTGTTCCACAGTGTGGCGCAGGGTATAAAAATTAAAAATTATCATAATTTGCAAAGCCATTTTAAAAGAACTTCCATGGAAGTGAAAAAGTCAAGCGACACAGGAATTTCAGATCACAGCGGGGAATTTCAAATCCTACTGGGAATGAAATTTTGTTTTTGTTTTTTTTTCCTTTTTTGTGATATTTAATTGTCCAAAATTTAAAATTTCACTTAAAACAGGCTAATTGGGTACTTTTTAATACGTGTCCAAAAGGACTGTGTCGGAAGTGAAAAAAAAATCAATGGGGAATCAGGGAAGGCGCTTTAAAAGAAATGTTTGTGGAATAACTTCCACATTTTGTTTTTTGCTGGGTAGTTCAGAATTTCGGATTTCATTTAAAATGTTATGGAATATTTTATACAAAATAAAATTTTTCAACTTTCATCTCTATTTAAAAATTTTGCGAATAATACTAGCCAACATTTTGTCGCAAATTCGAAGTCTGCACACAAATATATCGGTAAACTTTTTAAATATCTTTTGGAGATTTATGTTATTGTATTTGTCCTTGTTGGGTTTGAGACACAGAAAAATTAAAAAAAAAAATATTTTATTGGCAAAAAAAATTTAAAAAGAAAATAATTTAGGACTTTATTTCATATTTTAAAAAATGAGTTATTGCGAAATGAGTAGTTCTTTCATTTTCGCTTTAAGGCTATATTTTATTGGAAACTTTCCATATGGAGCCAATTGTCGCAGACAAGTGTCATTTTGGAATTTGTAACAAGTGTCAACATTTTCACCCCATTGTGCATCTCTAAGAAATTGTAATTACAGTACTAACGAAATGACAGAATAAGTACGTGAATCAATGGCTAATAGAAGTATTTCGATTTGCTGTCATTGCTCTGTTATTATAATCATCCATAGTTAGATTTCCCTTACTATCTGTCTGTCTGTCTTTGGCTGTGACAGTGACTACTATTCATGACTTCATGCTTGACATAGTGGGGAATTTTACTATTTCCCTTGTGGTAGGCGTCACAAATGCTCAATACAACAAAGAAAAGATGAAGTCAGGACATTGGAACAAATGAGACCGTGCACAAACTGAAATACAAAAATATATCGAAAGAAAAACTATGTTCAGATAGAAATATAAGAATGTCTGCAATGACGCCAACACCCCCGCAACGGTGTCAGCTAAAAAAGGACACCTAAGAGGCAATATTAAATGGCTATAAATGAGCGGCGAATGATAAAAAAGCTACTGGAAGAATGACGAAATGTCTGTATGACAATTTCTAGAAAATATAGAAAAAAATCCATGACCATTTCTTATTTAGTTGTAAACAAACCATTGGCCGAAATGGTTGTTGTTTTAGTTTCGATAACGTGTCCTGTGTATTTTGCATAAAAAAAATTGAGTTGATGTAATTTTGAATAAGTTGTTTGTTGGTGGCTTCAATAAATCAATATTTGGCCTTTGGATTATGTGGGCAAAAGTTGTATTTGAGCCAAGTTTTAAATATTCGAGTAGAATATCAAAGAACCACATTTTGAAGTTATTTATTTATTTGGTGAGAAAGTGAAAGTGTTTAAATAATAGAGAGAAATCTAAGAAAAATATTCATATTTATATGAAAATGTTAATTTATTGAAGAAGTGTTATTTTTTAAATAATAATTGAAAACATGAGAATTTCTATACCATAAAGAAAAAAAAACACCTGTGTCACAAAATGAGGGAGGTAATATTCAGGTGGGTTTATTTATTACATAAATCTATTTTCGACTTAAATAATTTGATATCTAATTTTTGTTTTATATTAACTATAAAGGTTTATACTCAAATTCATTTGTTGCTTTAATTCTATGATGAAATTTTTTTGCCGATTGTTATTCATATCCCGTCTTATCTCATTAAATTAATATTCTGATCATCACATAGTATTTTTAATCAGGCAACCATTTTGTTAATGATGTCATAATAAAATATCAGCACTTTATAATGATAGCAATTAAACTACATAAATTAATAATTAAACAAGTATATACAGCAGTAAGTTCGGCCGGGCCGAATCTTAAATACCCACCACCATGAACCAAATATTAGGGTTTCCTTTGAAATTTCAGGAGGGCTTGAGGACTTGAGGACACTACCTGAAGATAAATTTAAAGATTTCACCTATGAGGACTATATCAGGTTCTGGATTTATAAGAACCATTTTTGTTTGATTTTTAGAGGAATCATTAACATCTCTTGTAAGTGTGCAAGAAAATTATAAAATAACGTCTTGATTTGAAATCTTAAATCTGTAAAAGTAAAATCTGGAAATTTTACATTGAGTTTCAAGCAATTTTCATGATCAGTGCGCCTTCTACACCCTCAAGAAGTGAAGTCGGTCTATATGGAGGCATTACCAAATGGACCGATAAAAACTTAATCCGATACACGTTTTTGTGAGCCTAAAATACCAGAATATTTACAATTTCAGGCATATCAGATAAAAACTACGGTTTCTAGAAACCCAAGGATTTAAATCGGGAGATCGTTCTTATGGGGGCTATACTAAAATATGGACCGATACCCACCATTTTCGGCACACCTCTTTGTGACCCGAAAATACCTCTAGATTTCCAATTTCAGGCAAATAAAATAAAAACTTCGGATTCTAGAAGCCCAAGAAGTAAAATTGGGAAATTGGTCTATATGGGGGCTATACCAAAATATGGACCGATACTCACCATTTTCGGCACACCTCTTAATGGTCCTAAAATACCTCTAGATTTCCAATTTCAGGTAAATTGAATAAATACTGCGGTTTCTATAAGCCCAAGAAGTAAAATCGGGAGATCGGTCTATATGGGGGCTATACCAAAATATCGACCGATACTCACAATTTTTGGCACACGTATTTGTGGTCCTACAATACCTCTAGATTTCCAATTTCAGGTAAATTGAATAAAAACTGCGGTTTCTATAAGCCCAAGAAGTAAAATCGGGAGAGCGGTCTGTATGGGGGCTATACCAAAATATGGACGGATACTCACAATTTTTGGCACACGTATTTGTGGTCCTACAATACCTCTAGATTTCCAATTTCAGGTAAATTGAATAAAAACTGCGGTTTCTATAAGCCCAAGAAGTAAAATCGGGAGATCGGTCTATATGGGGGCTATACCAAAATATGGACCGATACTCACAATTTTTGGCACACGTATTTGTGGTCCCACAATACCTCTAGATTTCCAATTTCAAGTAAATTGAATAAAAACTGCGGTTTCTATAAGCCCAAGAAGTAAAATCGGGAGATCGGTCTATATGGGGGCTATACCAAAACTTGGACCGATACTCACCATTTTTGGCACACGTATTTGTGGTCCTACAATACCTCTAGATTTCCAATTTCAAGTAAATTGAATAAAAACTGCGGTTTCTATAAGCCCAAGAAGTAAAATCGGGAGATCGGTCTATATGGGGGCTATACCAAAACGTGGACCGATACTCACCATTTTTGGCAAACCTCTTTATGGTCATAAAATACCTCCAGATTTCAAGTTTCAGTCAAATTGGATAAAAACTACGATTTCTATAAGCCCAAGACCCCAAATCGGGAGGTCGGTTTATATGGGGACTATATCAAAACCTGGACCGATATAGCCCATCTTCGAACTTGACCTGCCTGCAGACAAAAGACGAGCTTGTGCAAAATTTCAGCACGATTGCTTCATTATTGAAGACTGTAGCGTGATTACAACAGACAGACAGACGGACAGACGGACATCGTTATATCGTCTTAGAATTTCTCCCTGATCAAGAATATATATACTTTTTATAGTCGGAAATCGATATTTCGATGTGTTACAAACGGAATGACAAACTTATTATACCCCCGTCACCATTCTATGGTGGTGGGTATAAAAATAAAAAATTGAACACAATTATGCCTTGCCCATACTGGTATACCAGTTATATAAAAAACGCTTTAAATTTGTGACATATTAGTTTTCAAGTCAAAAAATCTGCTCACGCAGAAAAATAAACATTTGCAAAGCGGAGGTTGCAAAAGTTGTTTACTCAGACATTTTAAGAATCTTATCAGTCCTCGAATACTCGGCACACACCACCTATAAAACTGCTATCATCAGAAGCTACCCTACGCTCACATATATACCGCAAATCATGCGAAATATTCAAATCTGCCTGAATAGATTACCGGCATAGTGGGCTATTTGTGGATTCTACAATAATGCAGTTGATCTATTTCCCATGAACTTTTGGGGAAAAATAGTTTAAAATAGGAATCTTTGTTTGGATGAAAGGTGATTAGTCTGCGAAATTTTAAGCGAAAGTAGGAATGAAATATTTAGTTTGGTATTATGAATCATTTGATTTTCTCAATTTCTTCATTTGTCAAAATAAAAATCTTGAAGTAATTATAAACAAAACGACGAAAGGAATGTAGGACTTGATCTAATTTCTAAAAAAAAGAGTGGGTATTTGATTTTTATTTATATGAAAGAAGTTATAGGATCGGGCGCCATTTTGTTAAGTAAAATTGATATTTGTTATAGGCAGGGCTATGGAGTCGAGCCAATGTAGCTCGACTCCGACTCCGGAGTCGACTCATGATAATAAAACTAAATCTCATTTTGACACCACTAATTTGTAGTTCTATTGTGGGGGTACCGTAAATGGATCGATATAAATTATCGATTTATTTATTTGTTAATTAACTCTATATTTCAAATTTAAGGCAATGTCGGTCCTATGTTTAATAAATAAAATAATGATATAAATATCCATCACAATATGAGCAGGTACCAACTGTCTTCCGTATATGTATTTATAGTCAAGTAAGAAAGTTCAAAGTCGGACGGGGCTCATTGTATTATACCCTTCAACACATTGAGGACCAAAATTATTGATACCATCTCAAATGCCTTGGACACAGTGTGGCGCAGGGTATTAATAAATAAGGGAAATATTTATAATTTTTAAGGCAATTTCGCAAAAATGCATTTTTGCGAAATTGGCCAATAAATATGTATAAGAGGTATAGGAAAATTCGAGTCATTTTTACAAGTTGTCGTCTTAGTAAAAGAATTTTGCAAAATTTTCTATAGAAATACAATTTTGCAAAATTTTCTATGAAAATAACATTTTTACTAAATTTTTTATAGAAATAAAATTTTGACAACATTTTCTATAGTAATAAAAATTTGAGAAAATTTTAATCTATATCTGTCCATAAAGCTCGAAAAATAATAAACATTTTATATAAAAATAAATTTTTGAGAAAATTTTTCCTAGATATAAAATGTTGACAAAATTTCCTATAGAAATAAAATTTTGACAAAATTTCTTATAGAAATAAATTTTTGACTAAATTTTCTATAGAAATACATTTTTGAAAGAATTTTCTGCCAATACTCGAAATATGTATATAGGTATATTGTTCGAAATAATTAAAATATATTGTTATGGTGGTGGACATTAAAATGGATCGATTCAGCTCATGTGCTAGCCTAACATTCTAGGAAACATAAAATCAGATCCATAATTTGAAGTTGCTCTACATTTACAGTCATACCACATTGATGGAATGAAAAACGCAATGGAAACTAATTTGTGTAAAAACTGTTTAGTTACAAATATGTGAAGTGTTTTAAAAAAATTAGTTCAGCCGGAGTCGGATTCGAGCAAAATTTTTACGACTCCGACTCCAGCAAAATCTTCAGATTCCGAATCCACAGCCCTGGCTACAGGTACATATTATAAGTACGGTTGCCAAAAGTGGTAGAATTCTTCCAAAACTGGTAGATTTTGTACTATTTGGTAGATTGGTAGAAGTCTTGATGTTTGGTAGAATTCCTCAGCAACTAAGAGTTAATCCATAAATTTTCTATACAAATAAAATTTTGACAAAATTTTCTATAGCAATAAAATTTAAAAAAAAATTTTGTAGAAAACAATTTTTTACAAAATTTTCTATAGAAATAAAATTTTAACAAACATTTTTTGTAGAAAAAAAATTTTGAAAAAATTTTCTATAGAAAAAAAATTATGACAAAATTTTCTATAGAAAAAAAATTTTGACAAAATTTTCTATAGATATAAAATTTTTGACAAAATTTTCTATAGAATTTTGACAATATTTTCTATAGAAATAAAATTTTGACAACATTTTCTATAGAAATTTAATTTTGACAATTTTTTCTATAGCAATAAAATTTTAACAAATTTTTTTGTAGAAAACAGTTTTGTACAAAATTTTCTATAAAAATAAAATCTTGACAAAATTGTCTATAGAAATAAAAATTTGACAAAATTTTCTGTGGAATAAAATTTTGACAAAATTGTCTACAGAAATAAAATATTGACAAAATTGTCTATAGAAATAAAATATTGACAACATTTTCTATAGAAATAAAATTTTGACAATATTTTCTATAGAAATAAAATTTTGACAAAATTGTCTATAGAAATAAAATTTTGACAAAATTTTCTATAGAAATAAAATTTGGACAAAATTTTCTATAGAAATTAATTTTGGACAAAATTTTCTCTAGAAATAACTTTTTGACAAAATTTTCTACAAAAATAAAATTTAGGTAAAATTTTCTATAGAAATAAAATTTTGACAAACTTTTCTATAGAAATAAAATGTTGACAAAATTTTCTATAGAAATAAAATTTTGACAATTTTTTCTATAGCAATAAAATTTTAACAAATTTTTTTTGTAGAAAACAATTTTGAACAAAATTTTCTATAGAAATAAAATCTTGACAAAATTGTCTATAGAAATAAAATTTTGACAAAATTTTCTATAGAAATAAAATTTTTGACAAAATTTTATATAGAAATAAAATTTTGACAATATCTTCTATAGAAATAAAATATTGACAAAATTTTCTATAGAAATAAAATTTTGACAATTTTTTCTATAGCAATAAAATTTTAACAAATTTTTTTTGTAGAAAACAATTTTGAACAAAATTTTCTATAGAAATAAAATCTTGACAAAATTGTCTATAGAAATAAAATCTTGACAAAATTGTCTATAGAAATAAAATATTGACAAAATTTTCTATAGAAATAAAATTTTGACAAAATTTTCTATAGAAATAAAATTTTGACACAATTGTCTATAAAAATAAAATTTTGACAAAATTTTCTATAGAAATAAAATTTTGACAAAATTGTCTATAAAAATAAAATTTTGACAAAATTTTCTATAAAAATAAAATTTTAAAAAAATTTTCTATAGAAATAAAATTTTGACAAAATTTTCTATAGAAATAAAATTTTGACAAAATTGTCTATAGAAATAAAATTTTGACAAAATTTTCTACAGAAATAAAATTTTGACAAAATTTTCTATAGAAATAAAATTTTGACAAAATTTTGTATAGAAATAAAATATTGACAAAATTTTCTATAGAAATAAAATTTTGACAATATTTTCTATAGAAATAAAATTTTGAGAAATTTTTCTATAGAAATAAATTTTTGACAAAATTTTCTATAGAAATAAAATTTTAACAATTTTTTTTTTTAGAAAACAATTTTGTACAAAATTTTCTATAGAAATAAAATCTTGATAAAATTTTCTACAGAAATAAAATCTTGACAAAATTGTCTATAGAAATAGAATATTGACAAAATTTTCTATAGAAATAAAATTTTGACAAAATTTTCTATAGAAATAAAATTTTGACAAAATTTTCTATAGAAATAAAATTTTGACAAAATTTTCTATAGCAATAAAATGTTGACAAAATTTTCTATAGAAATAAAATTTTGACAAAATTTTCTATAGAAATAAAATTTTGCAAAATTTTCTTTAGAAATAAAATATTGACAAAATTTTCTATATAAATAAAATTTTGACAAAATTTTCTATAGAAATAAAATTTTATTCTGATTATTAAAATTTTGACAAAATTTTCTATAAAATAAAATTTTGACAAAATTTTCTATAAAATAAAATTTTGACAAAATTTTCTATAAAATAAAATTTTGACAAAATTTTCTATAGAAATAAAATTTTAACAAAATTTTCTATAAAATAAATTTTTGACAAAATTTTCAATAGAAATAAAATTTTGACAAAATTTTCTATAGAAATAAAATTTTGACAAAATTTTCTATAGAACTAAGATGTTGAAAAATTTTTCTATAGAAATAAAAGTTTGAAAAAATATTCTTTAGAAATAAATTTTTGACAAAAATTTCTATAGAAATAAAATTTTGATAAATAAGATTTGTTTGGTAGTTTTTTTTGGTAAAGTTTTCTCCAAATTTTAGTAAATTATTTTTGGCTCGAGTGGCAGTCGTGATTATAAGTCCAGAGTGATACCACGAGCAGAAAAACTCGAATTTATGGGATTGGGCACCATTTGGTAAAATAAGATGGATTTTTATTACAGACATATATTACAATTCGCGGCGGATTAGCCCCTCCCAGTAATACTGGTGACATTTCTGAGTGTTTCAAAGCTTCACGGCAATGTGAAACGCCATTCGGGCTTGGCTATAAAAAGTAGGCCCCTTGTCATTGAGATAAACATAGAATCGGGCAGCTGTTATTGATAAGACAGAAGTTCACCACATGTGGTGTCACAATCGACTGAAGAGTCTAACGGTGTTGTCTTTTCTGAAAACAGAGCTTTGCCTTCATTTTGTCTGTACAGAATGCGCATTTTTAAAATATTGCCAGCAACCTAAAAACATGCTAACATTTCAGCGGGCAGAAAAGAATTTAAAGGAGCAACAGGGCATCGCAGCACTCTCGTTTATCGGCAGTGCTGAAAATTCCCGTAATTTGCCTCTATGCACTTTTGCCTGTTTTGGAAAAGTACCTAAAATATTAATTTTCCAGGCAAAATGCAAAGAAGAAAAAGAGTCTACACTAAAAGTTTACATGGATCTTGTCACGCAGTTTTTAATTTCTAAAAAAAATTCGAACTTTTTCTTTAAAAAAATAATTAAAGAGAAAAACAGCTTCAAATTTGGGTTAAGATTTATTTTGGGGATTTAATGTTTTTTCCTTTTTCAAATTAAGAAATTTCCTATTTAAACAGATTTGAGGTAATCATATTTCTTCTCTGCTTATACACCCTGTATATATTTTTATGAATATTTTATTTATAATTTTAATAAAATCACAAAAAATAATGCCCTCATGCGCGAACTATAGGCAAGAGAATCGTTTACATATACACGAAGTTACATTAAACTGCAATAAAATTGAGAGAATTAAATACCATCAAATTAACTTTATTTCAAATAAATATTCTAAAGTAAATATATAAAATAAAATATAAACAATTAATTTGAATTTAAAATATTCTACTCCAATAGTTTTTTTTATCAATTCCATATATTTCAATTTCTTAAATTTGTTTCTCCTTCACTTTTTTTATATTGCTATCTGACAGATATTTCATTTTGCAAGGGATTTCTTATGGGATTTACTTCCTTGCGAGAGTTATTCCATGTCCACAGGACATTTTAAAATATTTGGCCAGATTACAATGCTTTCTGTGCATTGATGCCCATAGTATGTGCAGAATGCTGTCTTCGATTTATTTTATGGCTAAAAGCTAACTAAATATTTGGTTAGGCTATAAATTTTGCAACACATGCCAATATATAAGGATATATATTTAGAAAGAAAAAATGGCTCTATGGAGTGTATGTTAGTAAGAAAGCATGTAAAAAATTCTCTTTATGTCATTTGAAATGGTGGCAGAGATATACATATACGTATATACCAAAAAAAAAAAAAAAAAAAAAAAAAAAAAAAAAATATATATATATATATATATATATATATATATATATATATATATATATATATATATATATATATATATATATATATATATATATATATATATATATATATATATATATATATATATATATATATATATATATATATATATATATATATATATATATATATATATATATTTTAAATTAATTTGTAAAATATTCCTCTCAAACTAAGAGCTACTTCATTTTTCTATAGAAATAAAATTTTGACAATAATTTCTACAGAAATAAAATTTCGAGAAAATTTTGTACAGAATTAAAATTTTGAGAAAATTTTCTACAGAAATATAATTTTGACAATAATTTCTATAGAAACACAATTTTGACAAAATTTTCTTTAGAAGTTAAATTTTAACAAAATTTTCTATAGAAGTAAAAATGTTGATCAAAAAATTCAAAATAATTTTTTTTTAATAAATTTGGAAGATTTTGGTAAATTTGGATTGATGGCAGAACTAGGCCAAATATCGCTTATTTTTGCAAGACCATTAGTTCACAATGCAAGAATTAAATTTTCAGAGTAAACTTATATACTTCTTGAACTAATTGATGTAGCTCCTCAAAATTAAATTTTTTCTACATGCTACAAGGAAACAAAAGAAGAAATTTATGTTTTTAACATGAGGTTTATTTCGGTTGTGAAAGGGTTAAGAGGTTGATCGAGAACCATGAACCAGGGAACCTGTTTAAGGGATGATCCTACTAAATTCTCCCAGGACGTGGTCTCTTGAATTATTCCAAGTCATGTTCTAATGTGTATATTTAAATCTGGCAAACCCATGTTACAATGACTATTCCCATTCATACATTTTGAAATTGGACTAGTCCATACAAACCTGAGCTTATATGCCTTATACTATACACGTTAAGCCATTGACTACCGATACCCATGACAGAGAACATTCGAAAATGGCACCAACTCCCAACTTAGTTTCGATTTATTTCGCGGAATATATCATAGTAATATGAAATGCCGTTTGGACTCGGGCAGCACTCAGTGATATGAGAGAAGTTTAAAAAAAAAATTAAAAATTTCGTCAAAATCTATAGACATAGAATTTTGAAAAAAAGTTTCTATAGAAATAAAATGTCGACACAATTTTCTGTATACATAAAGTTTTGACAAAATTTTCTTTACACAAAGAATTTTCAAAAATTTTTCTATAGAAATAAAATTTTGATAAAATTTTCCATAGAAATAAAATTTTGAGAAAATTTTCTACATAAATAATATTTAGAGAAAAGTTTCTACAGAAATAAAATTTTGAAAAAAATTTGTATAGAAATAAAAATTTGACAAAATTTTCCATAGAAATAAAATTTTGAGAAAATTTTGTATTTAAATATAATTTTGAGAAAATTTTCCATAGAAATACAATGTTGACAAAATTTTCTAAAGAAATAAAATTTTGACAAAATTTTCTATAGAAATATAATTTTGACAAAATTTTCCATCAAAATAAAATTTTGATAAAATTTTCTTTAGGAACAAAATTTTTACAAAATTTTCTATAGAAATAAAATTTTGACAAAATTTTCTGTAGAAATAAAATATTGACAAAATTTTCTATAGGAATAAAATTTTTATAAAATTTTCTATAGAAATAAAATTTTGACAAAATCTTCAGTAGAAATAATATATTGACAAAATTTTCTATAGAAATAAAATGTTGACAAAATTTGCTATAGAAATAAAATGTTGACAAAATTTTCTATAGGAATAAAATGTTGACAAAATTTGCTATAGAAATAAAATGTTGACAAAACTTTCCATTAAAATAAAATTTTGACAAAATTTTCTATAGACATAAAATGTTGACAAAATTTTCTACAAACATAAAATTTTGACAAAACTTTCTTTAGACAAAGAATTTTGAAAAATTTTTCTATAAAAATAAAATTTTGAAAAAAATTTTCTATAAAAATAAAATTTTGACAAAATTTTCTATAGAAATAAAATTTTGACAAAATTTTCTATAGAAATAAAATTTTAACAAAGTTTTCTATAGAAATAAAATTTTTACACAAATTTCTATAGAAATAAAATTTTGACAAAATTTTCTATAAAAATAAAATTTTGACAACATTTTCCATTAGGATAAAATTTTGACAAAATTTTTTATAGAAAAAAAATGTTGACAAAATTTTCCATAGAAATAAAATTTTGAGAAAATTTTCTACACAAATAAAATTAAGAGAAAAGTTTCTAAAGAAATAAAATTTTAGGAAATTTTTCTATAGAAATAAAATTTTGAGAAAATTTTCTACATACATAAAATTTAGAGAAAAGTTCCTACAGAAATACAATTTTGAGAAAATTTTCCATAGAATTAAAAATTAGACAAAATTTCCAATAGAAATGAAATTTTGAGAAAATTTTCTATATAAATAAAATTTTGAGAAAAGTTTCTACAGAAATAAAATTTTGACAAAATTTTCTATAGAACTAAAATTTTGACAAAATGTTATAGAAATAAAATGTTGACAAAATTTTCTATAGAAGTAAAATGTTGACAAAATTTTCTATAGAATTTTATTTCTATGACAAAATTTTCCCTTAAAGCAAAATTTTGAAAAAATTTGCTATAGAAATAAAATGTTGACAAAATTTTCTATAGAAATAAAATTTTGACAAAATTTTCCATAGAAATAAAATTTTGAGAAAATTTTCGACATAAATAAAATTTAGAGAAAGGTTTCAACGGAAAAAAATTTTAAGAAATTTTTCTACAGAAATAAAATTTTGAGAAAATTTTCTACATAAATAAAATTTAGAGAAAATTTTCTATAGAAATAAAAATTTGACAATATTTTCCATAGAAATAAAATATTGACAAAATTTTCTATATAAATAAAATTTTGAAAAAAATTTCTACAGAAAAAAAATTTTGACAAAATTTTCTATAGCACTAAAATTTTGACAAAATTTTCTAGAAATAAAATTTTGACAACATTTTCTAGAAATAAAATTTTGACAAAAATTTGACACAATTTGCTATAGAAATAAAGTGTTGACAAAATTTTCTATAGGAATAAAATTTTGACAAAAATGTCTATAGAAATAAAATTTTCTATAAAAATGAAATTATGACAAAATTTTCTATAGAAATAAAATTTTGACACAATTTTCTGTAGACATAAAATTTTGACAAGATTCTCTTTAGACAAAGAATGTTCAAAAAATTTTCAATAGAAATAAAATTTTGACAAAATTTTCCATAGAAATACAATTTTGAGAAAATTTTCTACATAAGTAAAATTTAGAGAAAAGTTCCTACCGAAATAAAATTTTGAGAATATTTTCTATAGAAATAAATGTTTGACAAAATTTTCCATAGGAATACAATTTTCAAAAAATTTTTTATATAAAATTTTGAGAAAAGTTGAAATAAAATTTTTACAAAATTTTCTGTAGAAGTAAAACTTTGACAAAATTTTCTATAGAAATAAAATGTTATATTATGGATGTTTTTATTATATTCGATATAGATTTTCCAATTGATAATTGTTGATAACAACGAGCTCGAGGTCTGGATGATTAATTTTTATTTATTCAATATTTCGTCTTTTCATTGAAAGACTTCATCGGGAAAATTTTTGAAAAGAACAAAAATAATACACCAACTGTAAATTGGTGCAGACACCGTCGTTAGCTATTTACAGTTGGTGTATTATTTTTGTTCTTTTCAAAAATTTTCCCGATGAAGTCTTTCAATGAAAAAACGAAATATTGAATAAATAAAAATTAATCATCCAGACCTCGAGCTCGTTTTTATCAACAATTATCAATTGAAAAAAACTGAAATAAAATGTTGACAAGATTTTCTATAGAAAAAAATTTTAATAAATTTTCTATGGGAATAAAATTTTGAAAAAATTTGCTATAGAAATAAAATGTTGACAAAATTTTCTATAGAAATAACATTTTCCATAAAATAAAATTTTGAAAAAATTTTCTATAAAAATAAAATTTTAACAAAATTTTCTATGGAACTAAATTTTGACAAAATTTTCTATAAAAATAAAATGTTGACAAAATTTTCCATAAAATTAAAATGTTGACAAAATTTTCCATAAAAATAAAATGTTGACTAAAGAAATAAAAGGTTGACAAAATTTTTCTGCAGATCAGATATGACCACTACGTGGCTTATAATATAATTAAATGAATTAATTTCCTAGCGTTCATACACAAAAATCAATTTCAAGAATTAATTGGACCACTTATTGATTATATTTCAGACAATTTATAGTTGAGATAAAGATAGTGATTGCCATTATTAATAAATAATTAATTGTACTATGAGTGAAACCCAAATTATTGTATGTCCACAATCTTTGAAAAATTCAATTACCTTTGGCATATTATTGTACAATTTTGCTAAAAATACAGAGAACATCAACCTATGTCACAAAAATTCTTTCGAATTAAGAACAACGGCAAATTGAAAATTATATGCAAATTGACTAAAATTTTCCACAACTCATCTGCATTAAATTCTTTATAAAATGCATATGGTCTTACATACGATATCGCAACACTTATCCTATACCATGCATTTATGTAGATGAACTCTAGAAAATTGGAAATATCCTATAAAGAGAAAGCAAGAAAAAATAATATAGCAATCTAAGGATGCAATTTTATTTTTACATCCTTTTGCAACAGCAGAGCATGGATAATATGCCAAAGAAAATAAAATGAACTTTTGAGGGCAAACATTGAGAAATATTCAAACAAAATATTTGGTTTTACTAACATCTCGTTGTGCACCATCGCAAAAAATGATTCTACTGTCTTTGATAGAAACATTTTCAAATACTAGATAGTGGCAAAAATGGAAAGGATATACAATTTCACCGGATAAGTGATATTTATGCAAGCAAAGAAAGAAGAAGTTCACAAAGAAACGAGCTCTATAAAATATAAAAATATGGTTTTAGCTTTCGATAAGTGTGTGTGTGAATAAAGTGTAATGTATATTTTGGAATGGAATAAGTCAATAAAAGCATGGGCGGTCTTAAAACTTTCTGTTTTGTGATCAAGTTTTATCAATCCAAAAATATCTTTTAAGAATTTCTATAGAACAGCAAAATTCAAATAAATATACTGGCAATGAATTTTGGGAAAAAATTATAAATTGAATTCAAGTTTTCCTATAGAAGACATAATTTAGCCTCGTTGAATTTAAGTTTTCCTATAGAAAACTTTTTTCAGCCAGGCTGAATTTAAGTTTTCCCATGGAATACATTATTCAGCCAGGCTGAATTTAAGTTTTCTTATAGAAAAATTTATTCAGCCAGGCTGACTTTAAATTTTCCTAAAGACAACTTTAGTCAGCCTGCGCGAATTTAATGTTTTCCTATAGAAAACTTTATTCAGCCGAGCTGAATTTAAGATTTTCTATAGAAAACTTTATTCAGCCAGGCTGAATTTAAAATTTTCTATAGAAAACTTTATTCAGCCGGGCTGAATTTGAGATTTTCCTATAGAAAAATGTATTCAGCCAGGCGGAATTTAAGTTTTTTTATAGAAAAATTTATTCAGCCAGGCTGACTTTAAATTTTCCTAAAGACAACTTTAGTCAGCCTGCGCGAATTTAAGCTTTACTATAGAAAACTTTATTCAGCCGGGCTGAATTTGAGATTTTCTATAGAAAACTTTATTCAGCCAGGCTGAATTTAAGATTTCCTATAGAAAACTTTATTCCGCCAGGCTGACTTTAAATTTTCCTAAAGACAACTTTAGTTAGTCTACGCGAATTTAAGTTCTCCTATAGAAAACTTTATTCAGCCGGGCTGAATTTAAGTTTTCCTACAGAAAACTTTATTCAGCCGTGCAGAATTTAAGTTTTCCTACAGAAAACTTTATTCAGCCGAGCTGAATTTAATTTTTTCTACAGAAAACTTTATTCAGCCGGGCTGAATTTAAGTTTTCCTATAGAAAACTTTATTCAGCCCGGCTGAATTTAACTTTTCCCATGGAATACTTTATTCATCCAGGCTAACTTTAAGTTTTCCTATAGAAAACTTTATTCATCCAGCCTGAATTTAAGTTTCTTATAGAAAAATTTATTCAGCCAGGCAGACTTTAAATTTTCCTAAAGACAATTTTAGTCAGCCTGCGCGAATTTAAGTTTTCCTATAGAAAACTTTATTCAGCCGGGCTGAATTTAAATTTTCCTATAGAAAACTTTATTCAGCCGGGCTGAATTTAAGTTTTCCTATAGAAAACTTTATTCAGCCGGGCTGAATTTAATTTTCCTATAGAAAACTTTATTCAGCCGGGCTGAATTTGAGATTTTCTATAGAAAACTTTATTCAACCAGGCTGACTTTAAATTTTCCTAAAGACAATTTTAGTCAGCCTGCGCGAATTTAAGTTTTCCTATAGAAAACTTTATTCAGCCGGGCTGAATTTAAGTTTTCCTATAGAAAACTTTATTCAGCCGGGCTGAATTTAAGTTTTCCTATAGAAAACTTTATTCAGCCGGGCTGAATTTGAGATTTTCTATAGAAAACGTTATTCAGCCAGGCTGACTTTAAATTTTCCTAAAGACAACTTTAGTTAGTCTACGCGAATTTAAGTTTTCCTTTAGAAAACTTTATTCAGCCGGGCAGAATTTAAGTTTTCCTACAGAAAACTTTATTCAGCCGGGCAGAATTTAAGTTTTCCTACAGAAAACTTTATTCAGCCGGGCAGAACTTAAGTTTTCCTACAGAAAACTTATTCATCAAAGCTGAATTTAATTTTTTCTATAGAAAAATTTACTCAGCCTGGTTGGATAAAAAGTTTAAAAATGTACTTTAAAAATTTTTCAAAAATTAATTTACTACTTGAGGTATTAAATATTAATTTCCTCCATGATTTTCATTAAAATCCACCTACTTTCCTAGAACATGGTCTTTAAACTTCTTGGATTTTCGTGGTAATGGTAATTTAGTGCAATGATTTGCAATATTTCTCTTCCATGCATTATTATGAAAATTTTAAAATAATGGACTTAAGCAACTTTGTGATGTTCCGCATTACAAATCACTTCTCTTCTGAAAAAGTCTAATTGGTGACTTGCATATTATATTACCACAATCCACAAAGATGTAAATCTTGTGGTACAACTCCTGTCAAATTGTGTTTCGAAAATTCTTAAGTGCCGCTCCATGGTGTATCTCACAAAAAGTTTTAGTAGTTTTACTTGCCTCACATGGCTTGGAGATTATGTGAAAGTTTTAACCGAAGAAAAAGATTCACTGGAAACTTACAAAAAACTACTCGAAGGATATTTTTTTTTCGAGTTTACAAAAGTATGTGTGTGTGTAGGTGACTACATGTCTTCTTTTTCTGCTTCTGTTGTATGTGAGAACGACTTTGTCTCACAACACAACAAGAACAATTTACACAAAACCAAAAGGCATTTATCATTTTGTTGCCATAGTCCATACTTGTATGTGAAGATGTGTACATGTCTTCAAGGACATCCTAAAGTGGTTGATATTCATTCAACTAACCCTATTCATGTACACACACCCACACACACACACACACCACTTGTATACATTGTCCAACTCAATGAATCAGACAATGACTGGGCCATAAATGTGCCATGCTTTTTTTTTTTTGTTCTGGCCCAGAGTAACTCCCAAATCCCTTTTAACAAACTTACTCAAATGTCTGTGTGACTAATATTTTCTACTAAACTTAAAGGACAAAGGATCCGAATACACACACTCGGCCAACACCTTTTATACATATGCTCATGCCTACACACATACATGAAACCAACTTGACACCTTCCTTGACAGGCGGCCTGTGTGTGTGGCCAAGGGATTATGTATTATTTAATGTGTTATACATTTTAAACTAAGTGAAATGTAATAAAACGTTAATTTGACAGTTTGTCAATGGCATCTCATAATCCTAAGTTGACAAACTAGTTTCATTTGCCCCACTTAATGGGATTGAGCTGCGAAAGGTAATAGTTCTTAAGTTTTTATATAGATAGGGAATAATATTTTTTTCAAAGTCCCCAAGTGGTTATGATTTTTTTTCTTCAAACTTTAGATAATCCCTAATTTATTTGGGAAATAAGAAACTCAACCTTGTTGGCTTGAATTTTGTGTAAAAAGAACTTGTCAATGGGAAGGCAGGTTCCTGTAGAAAAAAATCTAACTCTGCCCTTTGATGAATAAGATTTTATTAAGGAAATTTTAATTCAGCCAGAATTTATTATAAGAAAATTTTAATTCAGCTATACTGAATTAAGTTTTCTATGTAATTCTGTCTATAGTTTTCTGTCGAATAGTTTTTTAAAGGAAAGACAATTCAGCCTAGCTGAAAAAATGGAAACAAATTAAAATTACAAAAAATATTTTTTTAGGGATAATTTAATTCATCATGATTTCCCACATGAACCCAGCAACAAAATTTGGAAGTCCTTCTAAAAGGAACAACTTTAAAAGCACTTCCAAAGATGTTCTTTATTTTAACTACAAATGCTAAATCCATTCTATAAAAATAGCGATTTTTTTTAGAAATATTTGATGTCAAACGTCCCAGACAAGCGTTAGAATGTATTAAAAATCATAAAAAATTTAAAATTTTTTTATTTGACAAAATATCACAAATATTATTGCCAATAAGAGTATTATTTGTTGTAATATCTGCTGTGATAAAATCTCATCAAAGAATTGTAATTAATAAATAAAATAAATAAAGAGGAATATGAAAAAACTGAAACTGAAAAAAAAAAAAACAAATATTATTAATTCACATCCAAAACACTGAATTTGCATCACACCCTAAGAAGTGATGCAATTTCAGTGCAACGGCTGTTGAAATGGTGGACATCCGTCCTATGAGAAGCCCATGTTAAATTCATTGCTTCTGTTCCAATTCTGCACCACTTCCGGATCCATACAGAACATTTTCACTACTTTTTTATCTATAGAAAATTTTGTCAAAATTTTATTTCTATAGAAAATTTTGTCAAAATTTTATTTCTATAGAAAATTTTGTCAAAATTTGATTTCTATAGAAAATTTTGTCAAAATTTGATTTCTATAGAAAATTATGTCAGAATTTTATTTCTATAGACAATTTTGTCAAAATTTGATTTCTATAAAAATTTTGTCACAACTTTATTTCTATAGAAAATTCTGTCAAAATTTTATTTCTATAGAAAATTTTCCCAAAAATATATTTCTATAGAAAATTTTCCCAAAATTTTATTTCTATAGAACATGTTTTCAAAAATATTTGTGTAAAGAAAATTTGGTCAAAATTTTAGGTCTATAGAAAATTTTATCATAATTTTATGTCTATAGAAAATTTTGTCACAATTTTATTTCTACAGAAAATTTTCCCAACATTTTATTTCTATAGAAAATTTTGTCAAAATATTATTTCTATAGAAAATTTTGTCAAAATTTTATTTCTATAGAAAATTTTGTAAAATTTTTATTTCTATAGAAAATGTTGTTATCTATAGAAAATTTTGTCAAAATTTTATTTCTGTGCAGAAAATGTTGTCAAAAATTTATTTCTATAGAAAATATTATAGAAATTTTATTTCTATAGAAAATGTTTTTAAAATTATTTGTCTAAAGAAAATTTTGTCAACAGTTTCTTTCTATAGAAAATTTTGTCAACATTTTATTTCTATTGAAAATTTTGTCAAAATTTTATTTCTATAGAAAATTTTGTCAATATTTTATTTCTATAGAAAACATTGTCAAAACTTTATTTCTATAGAAAATGTTGTGAAAATTTTATTTCTATAGAAAATGTTGTCAAAAATTTATTTCCATAGAAAATATTGTCAAAAATTTATTCCCATAGAAAATATTGTCGAAATTTTATTTCTATAGAAAATGTTTTCAAAATTATTTGTCTAAAGAAAATTTTGTCAACATTTTCTTTCTATAGAAAATTTTGTTAAAATTTTTTTTCTATCGAAAATTTTGTCAAAATTTTATTTCTATAGAAAATTTTGTCAAAATTTTATTTCTATAGAAAATTTTGTCAATATTTTATTTCTATAGAAAACTTTGTCAAAATTTTATTTCTATAGAATATGTTGTCAAAATTTTATTTCTATAGAAAATGTTGTCAATAATTTATTTCCATAGAAAATATTGTCGAAATTTTATTTCTATAGAAAATGTGTTCAAAATTATTTGTCTAAAGAAAATTTTGTCAACATTTTCTTTCTATAGAAAATTGTGTCAAAATTTTATTTCTATAGAAAATGTTGTCAAAAATTTATTTCTATAGAAAATTTTGTCAACATTTTTTTTCTATAGAAAATTTTGTCAATTTTTTTACTATAGGAAATTTTGTCACAATTTTATTTCTATAGAAGATTTTGTAAAAATTTTATTTCTATAGAAAATTTTGTCACTATTTTATTTCTATAAAAATTTTGTCAAAATTTTACTTCTATAGAAAATTTTGTCAAAATTTTAATTTTGTCAAAAATTTTATTTCTATAGAAAATTTTCTCAAAATTTTATTTCTATAGAAAATTTTCTCAAAATTTTATTTCTATAGAAACTTTTCTCTAAATTTTATTTCTATAGAAACTTTTGTCAAAATTTTATTTCTATAGAAAAATTTGTCAGGATTTTATTTTTATATAAAAAGTTTGTTAAAATTTTATTTCTATAGAAAATTTTGTCAAAATTGTATTTCTATAATAATAAAAATAAAACAAGAAACCAACAATTTCAAGTTTAATTTATAGACCTATAGCCGAGATTATGAGATAAAAAATCATAAAATTTTATTTCTATAGAAAATTTTGTCAAAATTTTATTTCTATAGAAAATTTTGTCAAAATGTTATTTCTATAGAAAATTTTGTCAAAATTTTATTTCTATGGAAAATTTTGTCAAAATTTTATTTCTATAGAAAATTTTGTCACAACTTTATTTCTATAGAAAATTCTGTTATTTCTATAGAAAATTTTGTCAAATTTTTATTTCTATAGAAAATTTTGTCAAAATTTTATTTCTATAGATAATTTTGTCAAAATTTTATTTCTATAGAAAATGTTGTCAAAATTTTATTTCTATAGAAAATGTTGTCAAAAATTTATTTCTATAGAAAATTTTCCGAAAAATATATTTCTATAGAAAATTTTCCCAAAATTTTATTTGTATAGAACATGTTTTCAAAAATATTTGTGTAAAGAAAATTTGGTCAAAATTTTAGGTCTATAGAAAATTTTATCAAAATTTTATGTCTATAGAAAATTTTGTCACAATTTTATTTCTACAGAAAATTTTCCGAACATTTTATTTCTATAGAAAATTTTGTCAAAATATTATTTCTATAGAAAATTTTGTCAAAATTTTATTTCTATAGAAAATTTTGTAAAATTTTTATTTCTATAGAAAATGTTGTTATCTATAGAAAATTTTGTCAAAATTTTATTTCTGTGCAGAAAATGTTGTCAAAAAATTATTTCTATAGAAAATATTATAGAAATTTTATTTCTATAGAAAATGTTTTTAAAATTATTTGTCTAAAGAAAATTTTGTCAACAGTTTCTTTCTATAGAAAATTTTGTCAACATTTTATTTCTATTGAAAATTTTGTCAAAATTTTATTTCTATAGAAAATTTTGTCAATATTTTATTTCTATAGAAAACATTGTCAAAACTTTATTTCTATAGAAAATGTTGTGAAAATTTTATTTCTATAGAAAATGTTGTCAAAAATTTATTTCCATAGAAAATATTGTCAAAAATTTATTCCCATAGAAAATATTGTCGAAATTTTATTTCTATAGAAAATGTTTTCAAAATTATTTGTCTAAAGAAAATTTTGTCAACATTTTCTTTCTATAGAAAATTTTGTTAAAATTTTTTTTCTATCGAAAATTTTGTCAAAATTTTATTTCTATAGAAAATTTTGTCAAAATTTTATTTCTATAGAAAATTTTGTCAATATTTTATTTCTATAGAAAACTTTGTCAAAATTTTATTTCTATAGAATATGTTGTCAAAATTTTATTTCTATAGAAAATGTTGTCAATAATTTATTTCCATAGAAAATATTGTCGAAATTTTATTTCTATAGAAAATGTGTTCAAAATTATTTGTCTAAAGAAAATTTTGTCAACATTTTCTTTCTATAGAAAATTGTGTCAAAATTTTATTTCTATAGAAAATGTTGTCAAAAATTTATTTCTATAGAAAATTTTGTCAAAATTTTTTTTCTATAGAAAATTTTGTCAATTTTTTTACTATAGGAAATTTTGTCACAATTTTATTTCTATAGAAGATTTTGTAAAAATTTTATTTCTATAGAAAATTTTGTCACTATTTTATTTCTATAAAAATTTTGTCAAAATTTTACTTCTATAGAAAATTTTGTCAAAATTTTAATTTTGTCAAAAATTTTATTTCTATAGAAAATTTTCTCAAAATTTTATTTCTATAGAAACTTTTCTCTAAATTTTATTTCTATAGAAACTTTTGTCAAAATTTTATTTCTATAGAAAAATTTGTCAGGATTTTATTTTTATATAAAAAGTTTGTTAAAATTTTATTTCTATAGAAAATTTTGTCAAAATTGTATTTCTATAATAATAAAAATAAAACAAGAAACCAACAATTTCAAGTTTAATTTATAGACCTATAGCCGAGATTATGAGATAAAAAATCATAAAATTTTATTTCTATAGAAAATTTTGTCAAAATTTTATTTCTATAGAAAATTTTGTCAAAATGTTATTTCTATAGAAAATTTTGTCAAAATTTTATTTCTATGGAAAATTTTGTCTATTTTTTTTACTATAGGAAATTTTGTCACAATTTTATTTCTATAGAAGATTTTGTAAAAATTTTATTTGTCTAGAAAATTTTGACAAAATATTATTTCTATAGAAAATTTTGTCTGAATTTTATTTCTATAGAAAATTTTGTCAACATTTTATTTCTATACAAACTTTTGTCAAAATTTTATTTCCATAGAATATTTTGTCAAAATTTTATTTCAAGAGAAAATTTTGTCAAAATTTTATTTCTGTAGAAAATGTTGTCAAATTTTTATTTCTATAGAAAATTTTGTCATTATTTTATTTCTATAGAAAATTTTGTCAAAATTTTATTTCTATAGAACATTTTTTAAAAATTTTATTTCTATAGAAAATTTTCCCAAAATTTTATTTCTATAGAAAATTTTCTCAAAATTTTATTTCTATAGAAACTTTTCTCTAAATTTTATTTCTATAGAAACTTTTGCCAAAATTTTATTTCTATAGAAAAATTTGTCAGGATTTTATTTTTATATAAAAAGTTTGTTAAAATTTTATTTCTATAGAAAATTTTGTCACAATTTTATTTCTATAGAAAATTTTCTCACCCAAATTTTCCTTTACCTCTAATACATATCAATCGACCGATAAACTATAAATGCATTTTTCCGAAATAGCATAAAATTGCTTTAGATTTAAATATTATAATTTAACCACGAAAAAAATTCACAACCCGTTTTTTGTGCAGGCCAACAATAATATGTATAAGCCCCTTATGTCACAATTGACTACAAAAAAAGGAGTAATGCAGGTTTTCTTAATTTCCTGTTTGTCATCTGTTGGCCATAATTATCTTAAGCGGAACCAATAAACATACATAATGTCCCTCAATTAATGCTATCAACAATCTTCCCAAATGGAAGAAAAAACTCGTATATAGCGATAGCAGATGTATGCAAACGTTTTACGGCTTTAAGTGAGTATGTGCCTTTGGATTCACAAGGAGACAAGCACAAGAAGTCGTCGCAATAACCACTTAAAGAGGAAAAGATAAAAAGCAGTTGCTTTATTTGGAGACAAAAAATAGTACCAAGGATCAGCAAGCACACATACATACACAGACACCATCCTCCCTCCCACTATGGTATAACAAATAAATACCAATTCCCCCATTAAGAGAATGCCAATTAACAATAATCGTAAATACACACTTTGATGAGAATGGAGAGATATTGTGAATAAACACAGCACAGCACTTCTCAGTATTCTCAATGAATGGGACTCACCATACACTCGCACATATTCTCTCAGTCATATAGAGGCGTTTGTGAATGACACTTACAGCCAGACACGAACATTTAAAGTGTTATTGTGATTTTTTTTTTTAATCTTGCGTGATTGTCTGAGAGGATGATTGTGTATTTTTGTTTTTAGTTTTTATCTTGACTTTGTGATCAAACGGATAAATGACATGCTAGAAAGTCAACCAATTTAATTGAAGGTTGTCAACAATATTCCTATAATAAATTTTACCTTCAATATTTTAAAATAAATTAAAGGTGAACATTTGGAAATTCGGTTAATAAAGGGTCTATAGTAAGGAAATAAGACCCCAAATAGGAAATTAAGTAATTCTCGCAGTTCTTGGGGTTTCTTAACGAAATAAAATCTCATTGTGAGTATGCAATAAAATTCGAAAACAATGAAACAGGACCCAAGTATTATGCATAAAGTTAGGTGAGAGGAATTGCAAAAAATGTTTTAATTTTGCTCAAAATCGCCGAAATTTTTTGACGAATTTTTTGCATTTATATATTTTTTTGGGGAATTTAATACAATTAAAAATGCAAAACACGAATGAAATTGCAAAGGATGCAAATGTGTTGAAAAAAATTCGCGTGAATTTCCGTTTTGAATTAAAGTACTAAAATAGTAATTTGATGAAATTTGGTACAAAATGTTTTCTTGGCATAAGGACAGACCTTGTAGAATTTGTAAAAATCGGATCAAAGTTAGATAAAGCCTCCAAATATATGTATAACCCGATTTCGACAAATGAGATCATATTGCGCTTATTTAATACCCGATTGTCCTCAAATTTAACACAAAGTAATTTTTTATAATATCCTTAACGTGTGCAAAATCTCATTCGGTTCAGATTTAGATATAGCTCGCATATATATGTATCGCCCGATTTACCCAAATATGACTATGAAACCCTTATTTATTTACCGATATTATTCAAATTTGGCAAAATGTAATCTCTTCTCTATTTCTAACTATACCTGCAAAAAATCATCGAAATCGGTTCAGATTTCGATATAACTTCCACATATATGCATCGCCCAATTTTCTCAATTTTGGCCATAGGGCCCTTATTTTGGTTCTCTTGTGGCTTTCCCACATTTTTATACCCTGCGCCATACTGTATAACAGGGTATTATAAGTTAGTGCATATGTTTGCAACACCCAGAAGGAGACGAGATAGACACATGGTGTCTTTGGCAAAAATGCTCAGGGTGGGTATCTGAGTCGATATAGCCATGTCCGTCTGTCCGTGAACACATTTTTGTAATCAAAGTCTAGGTAGCAGTTTTAGTCCAATCGACTTCAAATTTGGCACAACTATGTGTTTTGGCTCAGAACAGAACCCTATTGATTTTGGAAGAAATCGGTTCAGATTTAGATATAGCTCCCATACATATATTTCGCCCGATATGGACTTATATGGCCCCAGAAGTCAGAGTTTTACCCTAATTTGCTTAAGAAGAACAATTAGTACTATTGTCAAGTGTGCCAAATTTTATTTAAATCGAATATATCCCGAACGATATATCGCCCGATTTACACTCATATCCAGCGTTGCCAGAATTGTTTCACCAAAAACCGCTAGATTTGCCCAAAAAAATAGCTAAAAAAAGCTAAAAAATAGCTTAAAAAAAGCTAAATTTTTTTGTATCAAAAATCACATTTTTGATTGAAATTTAACAAACTTAAAGGCTTTATTTCACTTACAATGCATATTATTTTCATTTGCATTGCATATTAGCTCTGTTTGCGTATTCGATACATTTTGATTACTATCACAAATTTTTTACTGGAAGTCCTTCGTTTTGTGGGAGCTACCTTCCCAACACCTCTATTTTATTTACTTGTTATTTGAAAATATTAAATGATCTAAGCATGCTTTGGATTTGGTAAAAAAATGATTTGTCATTTTTTTAAATAAAATTTTAGTTTGGTTTTGAAATTGTGAAAAATTCGAAATACATTACTTTTATTTAAATTGTAGAAAATACCTATAGTTTACATTTCCCAGTAAAAACATTTTCCTTTTCTTCATGAGCTATCAAGGTGCTTTAAAAACGTGCTAACGCCAACTTAAATTTCCAAATTCAGACTCGACTTCAAGTAGAAATTATTGTATATATACGTTTTTAAAATAAAGTGTTGAAAAACATTTTCTATTTTTGAACGCTATTTTGGTTTGAGGTTAAGATGCAAAAACTCCTCACATTTAAAGACTATTTCATTAATTCTTCCTTCTTTCATGAAAACATACCCATTTTTAAGTTGAATCACTTAATTATAAGGACAAAACGACTTTATCGTCTTTTGGACAAGGAAAACAGTTTATATAAAAGAAATTCACAAATGCTATTATAACCAAAATTCGCGTTCGTATTTTAAGGAGACGACAATATTTTTTCAGTGCACAAAGCTATTCACATCTACTATTTTAATTTAGTAATATCGTAATAACTTTAGAATATTATAATAACATAAAAAGGATAAACGAGTCAAATGATAATATTCCCAATAATTTACTGACAGTTTATCTAACAAATTTGTATGGTAATAGTAGATTTAAAGTTTACGATAACTTTTATGTATATAATGAAAGAACTTTACAACAAGGTGTATTTGCTACAAAAATGCCCGCACAATGGCTGGACTCATTATTAATGTTTCAACTGAGCTTTGAAATATGTGGAAACCCTTATACTTGCAGCAAGGCTTAGATAAAAACGCCGATTTATCCATATTTCAATAGAAACATGTCGAAAATAAAAAAGCCAAAAATAGCTAAAAGGGTCATGAAAAAAAGCCAGAAAAAAAGCTAAAAGCTAAATGCATTTTTTTCCCGCTAAACGTCTTCAAAAAAAGCCAAATCTAGCGGGAAAAAAGCCAAATTGGCAACGCTGCTCATATCACCACAGTGGCCAATCTTTTACACCGATTTAACTGAAATTTTGCACATGGAGTAGAATTAGCATTGTAGCTATGCGTGCCAAATTTGGTTGAAATCGGCTCAGATATAGATATAGCTCCAATATATAGCTTTCGGCCGATTTACACTCATATGACCACAGAGGCCAATTTTTTGCTCCGATTTGGTTGAAATTTTGCACAGGGAGTAGAATTAGCATTGTAGCTATGCGTGCCAAATTTGGTTGAAATCGGTTCAGATTTAGATATATCTGCCATATATAGCTTTCGCCCGATTTACACTCATATGACCACAGAGGCCAATTTTTAACTCCGATTTAGTTGAAATTTTGCACAGGGAGTAGAATTAGCATTGTTGCTATGCGTGCCAAATTTGGTTGAAATCGGTTCACATTTAGATATAGCTCCCATATATAGCTTTCGCCCGATTTACACTCATATGACCACAGAGACCAATTTTTTGCTCCGATTTAATTGAAATTTTGCACAGGGAGTAGAATTAGCATTGTAGCTATGAGTGCCAAATTTGTTTGAAATCGGTTCAGATTTAAATATAGCTCCCATATATGTTATATGTTTTTCTGATTTCGACAAAAATGGTCAAAATACCAACATTTTCCTTGTTAAATCGCCACTGTTTAGTCGAAAAGTTGTAAAAATGACTCTAATTCTCCTAAACTTCTAATACATATATATCGAGCGATAAATCATAAATAAACTTTTGCAAAGTTTCCTTAAAATTGCTTCAGATTTAAATGTTTCTCATATTTTTTTACTAAAATTGTGTTCCACCCTAGTGCATTAGCCGACTTAAATTTTGAGTCTTTAGATTTTGCAGAAATCTATCAAATTCTGTGCAGATCGAGTGATATTTAAATGTATATATTTGGGACAAACCTTTATATATAGCCCCCAACACATTTGACGGATGTGATATGGTATCGAAAATTTAGATCTACAAAGTGGTACAGGGTATGATATAGTCGACCCCGCACGACTTTAGACTTTCCTTATTTGTTTTAATATAATTATTTATATATTAATTAATTTTCTTAACTCTTCTTCGGTTTTAAGTGGTATTTTACTTTTCCAGAAAGTAACAATAGCATTTGCATCTTTATTGCTGTTCAGCCAAAATGAGAATTATTCGCTATTTGTATCTTCACTATTTCTAGAAAAATTAAATTTATTTTAGGCAAGTTTGGGCAGACAACTTTCAGACCACGTAAAATTATACTTCCTCACGAACAATAATAAACAAAGGTTTTCATTAACAAACGTTAACAACTCTAGATCTATTCCTCGAATATTTACGTATGTACTAAAATTTTCACAAATAAACACCACTGTGGAAACCATAAATACAAGATAAAAAACAAAAATATTTTTTGAAGTGTGTACAACATTTTGAACTGCTTATCTCTCCTCTTAGAATCCTCATTTAAAAATTTTCTTTATTCACTTTTATTGAATTTGAACATCTAGCAATTTTTCATTTTGAAAATTTGACTTTTTGTCGCTGTTTTTCGATTTCCGCCCATAGTGCATTGGCGCGAAGTATGGCCGAAAAAGTATTCACTTGA
The DNA here is from genome assembly GCF_050003625.1 of Haematobia irritans. NCBI lineage: Eukaryota > Metazoa > Arthropoda > Insecta > Diptera > Muscidae > Haematobia > Haematobia irritans. The sequence goes on along the minus strand of NC_134399.1, from coordinate 165,293,592 downwards.
TACACGAAAATGGCTATGCCATATTTTACCCCTTTCCCGCCTATGCGTCAACTAGAGATGAATTCGGAGAACCTCCTTCTTAAGCCATTTGTGGCTGTCGGGTGCTGAGTGCAATGATGCTGAGTCCTATTGGAATGTCTATGATTCGCGGCCGACATTTTTTCTTCCCACGGCTTCGCTACTGTAGTCTGGACATATTCCTGATAATCTTCAGCAGGTACTTTGACCTCATGGTCGATGAATTCGAGCTAGGATTATGGCGGCTCTTATTACCATTACCATCGACGGTGCTTGAGTTCTGATGGCTAATCGAAGGTGTACATTTTCAGCTGATCTCTTTGTTAAGTAAACCCGATCATTTTGTTTGTTCACAAAATGCTCACGTTGCAATGGCTTCCCTTCGGACAAAACCATATTCGGTAACCGGCCATTTTCGTGCAAGCGAATCAAGTGCTTGGCTCTTGCCATTCTACATTTTTTTGTGCATCGATGCGCAATCACACTATCACGCTTGAATTCCATCACAAATGCAATAGATTATAATGGTTCTGTCACCGGAATAAATCTGTCAGTTATCCAACAAGTGGTGTAGAAATGATAGCAAACCGGTTACGTTATATATTAGTCACACTGTACACCTCGTCGTTCGGTTTGACTTAAAACTTTATTTGGAATAAAACTAAAGCATAGTCATGCCTAGATTATGGGCCGCCATGGTTTGACTTCTCTCTTTTTAAAAAATTTGTGAATTTTCTGAATCTTTTCAAATTCTCTCGCAGTTTCGACAAAACACCAAAAAGTTTTTTATTGGTGGATTATTCCCTCTCAGTAATGCTGGTGACATTTTCCAAAGCTTCTCTAAGTAGTTTCAACGTAATGTGAAACGCCGTTCAGACTCGGCAATAAAACTGAGGACCCTTCTCATTGATCTAAACATAGAATAGGACAGTACTCACAGTACAGGACAGTACTTAAGAAAAAAAACTTCACCAGTTGTGGTATGGACTGTACATACAAGGTGGACCTAAAATAATGGAGTGGTACCATACCTAATACCTAAGTTGTTACATACATAGTGTGATAGACCGTTTGAACTCAGCTATAAAACAGAAGCCCCAGCTCAACAAATAATCGAGAAAAGCTAATTACTCGCCCTTTTTAATACTCTAAAGCACTATTGGATTATTGCAAAAGGTGCCCTTCAGAAATATTAATTTTTAATTTAATATTTGTGAAATCATAGCAAAAAGAATGAAAGCACAAATATACATATATTCCCCATAGTTTATTCTTTGTATTTCTTATTTAACTTGATTACAATTTGCCAAAACAATCTTCATCAAATTATAATTTGCTTAATCCAAACATATTTTCCCACCAAGTGACAAAAATTGCAATTTATATATTCACACCAACCTATATACAAAGACATAAAATCTAACTGGAATATCGTAAATAATTTCTCTTTTCTTTTTTAAGACCTGACAACATAATTTTCCTACCGATTCTATATTGCGAGGTCAATACCTAAATAATAGTCTCACAATTTTATCAGGCAAAAAACAGCCATAGTTGGTCGAACCTTGAAAACTGTTATCTATGGTAGACCACAAAAACAACAACGACAAATGAGCAAACAATGAAAAAATTTGAAACCTGCAAGAAAGAGATAGAAAGGAAAGTTCAGTCAACAATCTTTTCCGTTTCCTGTGAAACGCATATTGTCTTCTATAACACAATAAGAGAAACACATATAAGGGAAACACATCCTCCCACACACACACACACACTGAAGAGTTATTGAGTAAATCCTGTTGGGTTCTGGTCCTTAGAGCTCTCGCTGTCTTTCCTGTAGATTCATAGTCACACAGTCTCTAGTCAAGTGTTTCACTTCAAGCAAGATAAAATTTATGATAGTGTCATAGATTTCCGGTCAACCAACTGGTAAGAGCAATACAAACAGAGGGTGCCTTCGAATAGGGGGTCGTTAGTAAAGATTGGCTATAGAGGAAGGGAAAAGAGATTTGTGGGAGTCAAGCAGTGAAGTAAATATATGTTGAGGGTAAATTAAATCAGGTTACAATAACAACAACAAATCCACCCTACCACTTTTAGCTTTAGATTGTTCGTTTCATACACTCAACAAAATGATGTATACGATATATTTTATTTTATGTTGTTTTTTTTTTTTTTTTTTTTTTTTTTTTTTTAACAGCATCACCTCCATCCGTTTATACATGAATTTGTTGTTCTCAGGATTCCGGGTGCAATTTTTAACCGATTTTAATGAAATTTAGTACAGGGCGTTTTTTTTGTGGAACAAGGGCAAATACTATTGAATCTGGAAAACAATAGGATCCAACTTATATATATGGGAGATATATATGTATACCCCAGCATTTCAATAAATGGGGTTATATTCACGGTTGCCACAGTTGTTAGAATACTGCATAAAATTTTAGATTTTTCACTGTTTGGTAGATTGGTAGAATTGTTGGTTTTTTGGTAATCTTTGCAAAATATTCCTATCCAACTAAGAGATGAATCACTAAATTCCAATGAAAAAAAATTTTGGCAAATTTTTCAATAGAAATAAATAAAACTTTACAAAATTTTCTATAGATATAAAATTCTGATAAAATTTTCTATAGAAATAAAATTTTGACAAAATTTTTATTAGAAATAAAATTCTGACAAAAATTTCTATAGAAATAAAAATCTGACAAAATTTTCTATAGAAATAAAATTCTGACAAAAATTTTTGTAGAAAAAAAAATTTGACAAAATTTTCGATAAAAATAAAATTTTGACAAACTTTTTATAGACCAAAAATTTTTACAAACTTTTTTATAGAAATAAAATTTTGACAAAATATTCTATAGAAATACAATTTTGGCAAAAGTTTCTATAGAAATAAAATTTTGACAAAATTTTCTATAGAAATAAAATTTTGTATACACATCAAAATTTAATAAAATTTTGACAAAATGTTCTACAGAAATAAAATTTTCACAAAATCTTCTATAATAATAAAATTTTGACAATATTTTTTACAGAAATAAAATTTTGACAATATTTTTTATAGAAATAAAATTTTGACAATATTTTTTATAGAAATAAAATTTTGACAAAATTTTTTATAAAAATAAAATTTTGACAAAATTTTTTAGGTAATGAAATTTTCAAAATTTTCGATAGAAATAACATTACAACAAACTTTTTATAGAAACAAAATTTTTACAAACTTTTTTATAGAAATAAAATTTTGACAAACTTTTTTATAGAAATAAAATTATACAAAAATTTTCTATAGAAATAAAATTTTGTATACACATCAAATTTTCTATATAAATAAAATTTTGACAAAAAGTTCTATAGAAATAAAATTTTTTAAAATCTTCTATAAAAATAAAATTTTGACAAAAAATGGAAATAAAATTTTGACAAAATTTTCTATAGAAATAAAATTTTGACAAAATTTTCTATAGAAATAAAACTTTGACAAAATTTTCTATAGAAATAAAATTTTGACAAAATTTTCTATAGAAATAAAATTTTGACAAAATTTTCTATAGAAATAAAATTTTGTATACACATCAAAATTTAATAAAATTTTGACAAAATGTTCTACAGAAATAAAATTTTGACAAAATCTTCTATAAAAATAAAATTTTAACAATATTTTTTATAGAAATAAAATTTTGACAATATTTTTTATAGAAATAAAATTTTGACAAAATTTTTTAGGTAATGAAATTTTCAAAATTTTCGATAGAAATAACATTACAACAAACTTTTTATAGAAACAAAATTTTTACAAACTTTTTTATAGAAATAAAATTTTGACAAACTTTTTTATAGAAATAAAATTTTGACAAAATTTTCTATAGAAATAAGATTTTGTATACACATCAAATTTTCTATATAAATAAAATTTTGACAAAAAGTTCTATAGAAATAAAATTTTGTAAAATCTTCTATAAAAATAAAATTTTGACAAAAAATGGAAATAAAATATTGACAAAATTTTCGATGGAGATAAAATTTTGACAAAATTTTCTATAGAAATAAAACTGTGAAAAACTTTTTTATAGAAATAAAATTTTGACAGCATTTTCTATAGAAATAAAATTTTGACAAAATTTTTATAGAAATAAAATTTTGACAAAAGTTTCTATAGAAATAAAATTCTGACCAAAATTTCCGTAGAAATAAAATTTTGACAACATTTTTTATAGAAATTAAATTCTGACAAAATTTTCTATAGAAATAAATTTCTGAAACAATTTTCTATAGAAGTAAAATTCTGACAAAAATTTCTGTAAAAGTAAAATTCTGACAAAATTTTCTGTAGAAATAAAACTTTGACAAAATTTTCTATAGAAAAAAATTTGACAGAATTTTCTATAGAAATAAAATTTTGACAAAATTTTCTATAGAAATAAAATTTTGACAAAATTTTCTATAGCAATAACATTTTGACAACATTTTTTATAGAAATAAAATTTTGACAGGATTTTCTATAGAAAAAAAAATTGACAAAATTTTTATAGAAATAAAATTCCGACAAAAGTTTCTATAGAAATAAATTTCTGACAAAATTTTCTATAGAAATAAATTTCTGACAAAAATTTCTGTAGAAATAAAATTTTGACAAAATTTTTTATAGAAATAAAATTCTGACAAAATTTTCTATAGAATTAAATTTCTGAAAAAATTTTGTATAGAATTAAATTTCTATAGAAATAAAATTTTGACGAAATTTTCTATAGAAATAAAATTTTGACAAAAATTTCTATAGAAATAAAAATTTTCTACATAAATAAAATTTTGATAAATTTTTCTACAGAAATAAAATTTTGAAAAAAATTTCTATAGAAATAAAATTTTGACGAAATTTCCTATAGAAATAAAATTTTGACAAAAATTTCTATAGAAATAAAATTTTCTACATAAATAAAATTTTGATAAATTTTTCTATAGAAATAAAATGTTGACAAAATTTTCGATGGAAATAAAATTTTGACAAAATTTTCTAAAGAAATAAAATTTTGACAGAATTTTCTATAGAAATAAAAATTTGACAAAATTTTTATAGAAATAAAATTCTGACAAAATTTTCTATAGAAATAAATTTCTGACAAAACGTTCTATAGAAATAAAATTCTGACAAAAATTTCTGTAGAAATAAAATTTTGACAAAATTTTTTATAGAAATAAAATTCTGACAAAATTTTCTATGGATATAAATTTCTGAAAAAATTTTCTATAGAAATAAAATTCTGAGAAAAATTGCTGTAAAAATAAAATTCTGACAAAAATTTTCTATAGAAATAAATTTTTGACAAAATTTTTAATGTAATGAAATTTTGACAAAATTTTCTATAGAAATAAAATTTAGACAAAATTTTCTATAAAAATTTAATTTCTGTAGAAAAAAAAATTTGATGACTAATTGGCCAATTTTTTATGAAGTCAATGTCTATAAAAATTTTAATTTCATACTATCAAAGTCCATTAGATAAGTTTCCCTGGTTGATTCAAACTAGTTTAAGCTTCGACACATTTACCGTTCAAGTGATATTTATACAAACAAATGTCGCTATTAGGATCACAAAATTATAAATTAACTTCGAACATAAAATAATAAACAATTTCTTATATAAAAGTTTATTTTGAGTGTATGGAAACGTCAGCGATATATTGAAACAAGCGTTAGAACGAAACCATGGTGTTCACATCTTGGCCTATATTTCGTTATACCATGGCACACAGTTCCATTTAGCTTAACCAAGTGTATTGGCAATGAGGAACACGTAACATGCAAACACAAACATTGTCCACAAATATAAGCCCCCTCTACCAAATAAACATGGCTTTTACCATCATAGAAAAAAAAAACTGTGAGAAAAAAATTTCTTTTGGGTCCTATGGGGAGGCTAAGGCTAAACGAACGTTATGAAAAAAAAAAAACTTAAATGAAAAAAACGGATGAAAATGAATGAAAACGCAAAGTAACCAATAAAACTCGTGTTTGTTGCTTAGTTAGGCTTGAGGTAAATTAAGCCCGAAATGCTGTATGTAGCAAACAAAAACAACAACTAAACATGAAGGAAATCACGTGATTACTTTCATAAAAGGTCACTTAATGTTACATACTCCCAACGTGAAACGATACAAATATGCCAACAGTAAAATAGGAAGAAAACCAAATTATAAGAAATAAATTCTTCAGTGCCTTCCCTTTATCCTTATTTATTTTATGTTGAGAGGCAGGATATTTTCCAGCTCTTGGGTTTTCTCTGTTCAATGGTATAGGCTAGCATTCGTTCTGGTATTTTTTGTATATTAAGCTCTGGCTTATATTTAAATGTAGAAAATTCAAATTATATATTCTTATTCAATTGACTGATTTGTCCTTTAAGAGCCCTGGGATATTTAAAAAGATGGAATATAAATACGGATAAAGCTAAGATTATGTAAAAAACTATAAAATGTGTTTATAAATAACTAGCCTACACGGACGAAAAAGACTGTTTTTCATATGTTTCGGTAGATAACGAAAGATATCAATACAACAGTGAGCGAATCAAATGAGAGCAAATGGAGCTCTACTTGGTAGATAAAGAAAATATTCATGTGGAATTCTGAAAATATATATGCTTGAGGCCGAATATGTTCGAGAGGATATGTTACAGGGGCGATTTTTATTCTATAGAAAATGTTGTCAAAATTTTATTCCAATAGGAAATTTTGCTAAAGTTTTATTTCTACACAAAATTTTGTAAAAATTTTATTTCTATAGAAAATTTTCTACAAATGCTCAAAAACTATGTAAAAAAATATCATAAATTGGAAAGCAATTTTCTTAACAAAATACAAACAATTTTAACTTTCTTTTGTGCAATAATTTATTACGGACATGACGTGGGATAATCCACACCAAAAAAATTTTCAGCAGGAATTATCCCACCTCAGTAATGCTGGTGACATTTCTGAGGGTTTCAAAGCTTCTCTAAGTGGTTTCACTGTACTGTGGAACGCCGTTCGGACTCGGCTATAATAAGGAGGTCCGTTGTCATTGAGCTTAACATGGAATCGGGAAGCACTCAGTGATAAGAGAGAAGTTCACCAATGTGGTATCCCAATGGACTGAATAGTCTAAGTGAGCCTGATACATCGGGCTGCCACCTAACATAACCTATTACGGACATGGCTAGATCAACTTAGGGGCATGGTTTCCAATCGATCCAAAAATAATCTGCCAAAATTTTAAGAAAATGGCAGATTATTTTTATAGAAAATTTTGCCAAAATTTTATTCCTATAGAAAATAAAATTTTGTCAAAATTTTATTTCTATAGAAAATATTCTCAAAATTTTATTTCTGTAGAAAATTTTCTCAAATTGCTATTTCAAAAAAAAATTTTCTCAAAATTTGATTTCTATAGAAAATTTTGTCAAAATTTTATTTCTATAGATAAGTTTGTCAAAATTTTATTTCTATAGAAAATTTTGTCAAAATTTTATTTCTATAGAAAATTATGTCAAAATTTTATTTCTATAGAAAATTTTGTCAAAATTTTATTTCTATAGAAAATTTTCTCAAAATTTTATTTCTAGAGAAATTTTTTTCAAAATTTTATTCCTATGGAAAATTTTCTCAAAGTTTTATTTCTATAGAAATTTTTCTCAAAGTTTTATTTCTATAGAAAATTTTCTCAAAATTTTATTTCTATAGAAAATTTTGTCTAAATTTTATTTCAACAGAAAATGTTGTCAAAATTTTATTTCTATAGAAAATTTTCTCAAAATTTTATTTCTAGAGAAAATTTTCTCAAAATTTTATTTCTAGAGAAAATTTTCTCAAAATTTTATTTCTATAGAACATTTTGCTAAAATTTTATTTCTAGAGAAAATTTTCTCAAAATTTTATTTCTAGAGAAAATTTTGTGAAAATTTTATTTCTATAGAAAATTTTGTCAAAATTTTATTTCTGTAGAAAACCTACCCTACCTAACCTATTACGGACATGGTTAGATCAACTTAGGGGCATGGTTTCCACTCGATCCAAAAATAATCTGCCAAAATTTGAAGAAAATATCAGAATAATATTTTTATAGAAAATGTTGTCATAATTTTATTCCTATAGAAAATTTTATTTCTATAGAAAAATTTCTCAAAATTTTATTTCTGTAGAAAATTTTCTAAAATTGCTATTTCTAGAGAAAATTTTTTCAAAATTTTATTTCTATAGAAAATTTTTTGAAAATTTTATTTCTATAGAAAATTTTTTGAAAATTTTATTTCTATAGAAAATTTGTCAAAATTTTATTTCTATAGAAAATTTTGTCAAAACTTTATTTCTATTGAAAATTTTCTCAAAATTTTATTTCTAGAGAAAATTTTCTCAAAATTTTATTTCTATGGAATATTTTGCTAAATTTTTATTTTTATAGAAAATGTTGTCAAAATTTTATTATTCTAGGAAAATTGGTATGTAAATATAAAATAACAAATATAATTGAAAATTTGATAATATTCAATGGATCAATAAATACACATTAAATGCACAATAATAAATGTTACCAAAATGTTCTATAGAAATAAAATTTTGAGAAAATTATGTACAGAAATAAAATTTTGAGAAAATTTTCTATAAAAATAAAATTTTGAGAAAATTTTCTATACAAATAAAATTTTAAAAAAATTTTCTATAGAAAATTTTTGAGAAAATTTTCCATATAAATAAAGTGTTCATAGAAACTAAATTTTGATAAATTTATCTATACAAATAAAATTTTGACAAACTTTTCTATACAAATTAGTAGCCGACTATCAAACCCTTTTTCGGGAGGTTCAAGTGTAGTTCACTTTGGGTTGAGTGAATTACCCGAATTTATTCTGATAATTGGTTGATAGTTTTGCTGCAAGTAGAGGATGCTGATGAGGAATGTGGTAATTCCGAAACAGCTGTACATCCAACCATCTTGCAGTCTATAGGGCTTTGCCCAAATAAATTTTACAAGCATACTTTTCCTCTGTTGGTTATGCTACACTTGTAGCTTAGTCAATGCATGGCTTTAAGCTGAGATCAAAAACAACTATAAAATTTTGTCAAAATTTTATTTCTATAGAAAATATTGTTAAAATTTTATTTTGATAGAATTTTTTTTCAAAATGTTATCTTCTGTAGAAAGTTTTGTCAAAATTTTATTTTTGTGGACAATTTTGTAAAAATTTTATATCTTTAGAAAATTTTGTAAAAGTTTTACTTCTAAAGAAAAGTTTGTAAAAATTTTATTTCTATAGAAAAGTTTGTAAAAATTTGATTTCTATAGAAAATTGTGTTAAAATTTTATTTCTATAAAAAATTGTGTTAAAATTTTATTTCTATAGAAAATCTTGTCAAAATTTTATTTCTGTAGAAAAGATTATGCCAAAATGTCATTTCGATAGAAAATTTTATTCCTATAGAAAATTTTGCCAAATTTGATTTCTATAGAAAATTTTGTCAAAATGTTATTTCTATAGAAAATTTGGTCAAAATTTAATTTCTATAGAAAATTGTGTTAAAATTTTATTTCTAATTTTGTCAAAATTTTATTTCTATAGAAAATTTTGTCAAAAAAATTATTTGTATAGAAAATTGTGTTAAAATTTTATTTCTATAGAAAATTGTGTTAAAATTTTATTTCTATAGGAAATTGTGTTAAAATTTTATTTCTAATTTTGTAAAAATTATATTTCTAATTTTGTAAAAATTTTATTTCTAATTTTGTCAAAATTGTATTTCTAATTTTGTCAAAATTTTATTTCTATAGAAAATTTTGTGAAAAATTTATTTCTATAGAAAATTGTGTTAAAATTTTATTTCTATAGAAAATTGTGTTAAAATTTTATTTCTATAGAAAATTTTGTAAAAATTTTATTTCTAATTTTTTCAAAATTTTATTTCTAATTTTGTCAAAGTTTTATTTCTATAGAAAATTTTGTTAAAATTTTAATCCTATAGAAAATTTTGTCAAAATTTTATTCCTATAGAAAAATTTTTTCAAAATTTTATTTCCATAGAAAATTTTGTCAAAATTTTATTCCTATAGAAAATTTTGTCAAAATTTTATTTTTGTGGACAAGTTTGTAAAAACTTTTATCTATAGAAAATTTTGTCAAATTTGATTTCGATAGAAAATTTTGTCAAAATTTTATTTCTATAGAAAATTGTGTTAAAATTTTATTTCTAATTTTGTCAAAATTTTATTTCTATAGAAAATTGTTTTAAAATTTTATTTCTATAGAAAATTGTTTTAAAATTTTATTTCTATAGAAAATTTTGTCAAAATTTTATTTCTGTAGAAAATTTTGTCAAAATTTTTTTTCTGTAGAAAAGATTATGTCAAAATGTGATTTCGATTGGAAATTTTGTCAAAATTTTATTCCTATAGAAAATTTTTGTCAAATTTGATTTCTATAGAAAATTTTGTCAAAATTTTATTTCTATCTATCAATGTATCTATCAATGTACCAAAAATATACCATTTGTGGTAGAAGTCTACAAAATGTGGCAACCGTGCTCAGGGGCCAGACCTGAACATTATTGCCAAAGTCATCATGTGTCTATCTCGCAGACTTCTGGGCGTGGCATCCATATGCAGTAATACCCTGTTCCGCAGTGTGTACCCTGTAATTGTTAGTGATAACATATGTACTGAAAAAAATTATACTCAGTTACAAAAGCATTGTTTTTTTTTAATTTAGTTTGTTATTGATCCCGAGCGTATGAAGGATACAGTTAAGACATCATTCACGCCATTCATTTACCTTCAATACATTACTTTCAAATTTAGGTTTTCTGTAAATATAAAATATAAAAATATAAGTGAAAATTTTATTCAAAAAAATGGGATTCATTATATTCATTGGCCAATTAAATAAACGTTAAAAATTAAAAAAATTAATTGAGTTTTTCATTCAAAATAAATTAATTTAAAAAAAAATAAAAAAAAAAGTTTGGAAGAAACCATTTAACTTTGTACTTGATTATATTTTTAATTTCTAAATAATTCTGTAAATTATATCAATTGAACGTTAAAATTATTTATTAATTTTTGATTGAATCAGAAATTAATTTTTTCTATGTACACTCAAAAAAAGGTGAACTCTCTATTTCACTAAAGCCACTTTAAACTTTATTTTCATGGAATTATTTGCAACACCCAGAAGGAGACGAGATAGACACATGGTGTCTTTGGCAAAAATGCTCAGGGTGGGCTCATGAGTCGATATAGCGATGTCCGTCTGTCCGTGAACACATTTTTGTAATCAAAGTCTAGGTCGCAGTTTTAGTCCAATCGACTTCAAATTTGGCACAAGTATGTGTTTTGGCTCAGAATCTACCTATTGATTTTGGAAGAAATCTACCTATTGATTTTGGAAGAAATCGGTTCAGATTTAGATATAGCTCCCATATATATACTTCGCCCAATATGGACTTATATGGCCCCAGAAGCCAGAGTTTTACCCTAATTTACTCTAAATTTTGCACAAGAAGAACAATTAGTACTATAGTCAAGTGTGCCAAATTTTATTGAAATCGGTTCAGATTTAGATATAGCTCCCATATATATCTTTCGCCCGATATGGACTAATACGGTCCCAGAAGCCAGAGTTTTACCCCAATTTGGTTGAAATTTTGCACAGGGAGTAGAATTAGCATTGTAGCTATGCGTGCAAAATTTGGTTGAAATCGGTTCAGATTTAGATATAGCTCCCATATATAGCTTTCGCCCGATTTACACTCATATGACCACAGAGGCCAATTTTTTGGTCCGATTTAGTTGAAATTTTGCACAAGGAGTATAATTAGCATTGTAGCTATGCGTGCCAAATTTGGTTGAACTCGGTTCAGATTTAGATATATCCCCCATATATAGCTTTCGCCCGATTTACACTCATATGACCACAGAGGCCAATTTTTTGCTCCGATTTAGTTGAAATTTTGCACGGGAAGTAGAATTAGCATTGTTGCAATGCGCGCCAAATTTGGTTGAAATCGGTTCAGATTTAGATATAGCTCCCATATATATGTTTTTCTGATTTCGACAAAAATGGTCAAAATACCAACATTTTCCTTGTTAAATCGCCACTGCTTAGTCGAAAAGTTGTAAAAATTACTCTAATTTTCCTAAACTTCTAATACATAAATATCGAGCAATAAACCATAAATAAACTTTTGCGAAGTTTCCTTAAAATTGCTTCAGATTTAAATGTTTCCCACATTTTTTTACTAAAATTGTGTTCCACCCTAGTGCATTAGCCAACTTAAATTTTGAGTCTATAAATTTTGTAAAAGTCTATCAAATTCTGTCCAAATCGAGGGATATTTAAATGTATGTATTTGGGACAAACCTTTATATATAGCACCCAACACATTTGACGGATGTGATATGGTATCGAAAATTTAGATCTACAAAGTGGTGCAGGGTATAATATAGTCGGCCCCGCCCGACTTTAGACTTTCCTTACTTGTTTTTTTGCGTACGTTAGTTAAATGATCTAAAAAATGGGAAAAAATTATACACAAATGAAGTAAAAAGTTTTACTAAATTCGTACTTATCACAAAATTTTTCATTATTTCTTTAAATTTGTAAATTTTAATTACAAATGTGCCCATCATGAAATTCGTATGTCACTAAAGACATTCTTGGAATTTTGAACTCCAATTTTTTCTTTCAAACTACAAAAATTTATTTAAAAAGTGAAAATAACCCAGAAAATATACTACCAATGCCAACAAATTCCTTTGACAATAACTGTACTTCATTAATATTTGCTCATTATACATAATTGAGTTTTCGTCATGTCCACTAACAAGGCTTATCTTTAGAGGTAATATATGCAGGAATTAATAAAAGCACAAAAACCATTTGGTGATCTATCAACGACGACTACCTTATTATTCTACATCAATCAATCCTTGGGGAAAAATAACACTTCGTCATCAATAATTCAATTTTATTGATTTTGTTTTTCGATTACGAACTTTATTAAATAAATATTTAATTAGATTTTAGCACTTAGTGGTATTATTGGTGGTCTCATACCTCGGAGTACCTTAGCAATAGGAAAATTTGCCTGTGCATTGTTCTCTTTGATAATTTATTAAAGCCAATTTAATTTATTAGCCTTTTAATGTGGCTATTGGCTAAAGAAAAAAAAGAAAACAACAAACAAAAACTACAATAATAATAATAATAATAACGATGACAAGAAAACTAAAAACAAGCCAGAGCTGTACTATAAAATTGGTAGTCATATTTATAAAGCCTCCCCCAGGGGAAATATATTTACAAATGATGACCTTCATATAATTTTTCTGCTGGTGCTACTTTATGTAGTTGTTGTCAGTACAAATGTTGGATTTTGTTAATTTTCAACTTGTAAATTTTTTTTATATCTTCAAAGGTGGACTGTGGAAAAACTGAAATAAAATAAAAAAGAAGTACATTTGAATTAATTCAAATTAAGTTAAATAAAATTTAATTTAATTTATAATTATTTGTAATCTCGAATGTGTGTAGCTGACATGATGCAAAAATCTATTATAGAATTTGATTAACAGAGTTTTCACCATTTTACGTCATAAAAACAAAATTATTTTCATGGTAAATCCTTGAATTCGGTTATCAAAAGTGGTGGATCCTTAGCACAAACACGGATGTAGAAAACAAAACAGATTCAGTGCTGCAAAAAATTACTTAACACATTACAAAAACAAATAACATTTTTGTTAATGCGTCATTTTAGCTTTGACTGAGGAAGGATTAGAATCATAGCCTGGAAGTGACTTTAAGCTCGAAGCATGATGTGCGGAAACCCTTCCAAAATTTTAAATTAAAACACTTAGGAAGTAGCACAATATACACTGAAAAAAAGCATGCCCCCTTCCAAAGATTTTATCTTTACTTTAGCAGTTTTGGTATTGATTTCGAGCCAAAGAAGCGGAGAATTCAAGTATGGATTCTTTTAAGACACAATTCTCTTTTAAATTTGGGTTTTGTGTACTTGACTCTAGGAAACAAATTTTTAATTTATCGCTTTTCCAGCTTTTTTTTTTTCTTCATATGCTATCAAAGTCCTTTCAAAACGAGTTAACGGTAACTTTATTTTCAAAATTAAGACTCGACTTCCAGTAGAAATTATGCTATGGTTCAAGTAAAAAACGTCTTAAAAATAAAGTGTTGAAAAACCTGTCCTGTTTTTGAAAGATTCTTTGCTTTATAGTCAAGATGGCAAAAGGCAACAAATTTAAAGACAATTTAATTAATTTTAAAGAATTTTGCTGAATTATTAAAGTCAAGTTGACCTTAGCCCAAAATATTTTTCTTTCATGTTATGATACCAATTTTTAAGTCCAATCACTTAATTATAAGGACTACTCGACTTCAATAAAAAGTTTATCGATTTTTGGACAAGGACATTTTAAATTTGCGCTCCCAACAGGTTTAGTAGAATATAAAATAAAAAAATTTAAATACTAAACAAGTATATATGGCCGTAAGTTCGGCCAGGCCGAATCTTATGTACCCTCCACCATGGATTGCGTAGAAGCTTCTACGAAAAACTGTCATCCACAATCGAATTACTTGGGTTGTGGTATCTTAAATCGTTTTCTAAATTGTGAGTTAGTCCACACGTGGTATATATTAGACAAAAGTCTACAAATAATTATGAATCGATATGGACTTTTGCACGGTACGTAGGGAGCCAGAATTGAAATATGGGGGTCGCTTATATGTGGGCTATATACAATTATGAACTCGATATGGACCAATTTTTGTGTGATTATGGATCGATTTATCTGAGGGCTATATATAACTATAGACCGATATGGACCTAGTTAGGCATGGTTGTTAACGGCCATATACTAGCACAATGTACCAAATTTCAACTGAATCGGATGAAATATGCTTCTCCGAAAAGCACCGGGGGTCAAATCTGGGGATCGGTTTATATGGGAGCTATATATAATTATGGACTGATATGAACCAATTCCTGCATGGTTGTTGGATACCATATACTAACACCACGTACCAAATTTCAATCGAATCGGATGAATTTTGCTCTTCCAAGGGGCTCCGGAGGTCAAATCTGGTGATCGGTTTATATGGGGGCTATATATAATTATGGACCGATTTCGACCAATTTTCGCATGGTTGTTAGATACCATATATTAATACCACGTACCAAATATCAACTGAATCAGATGAATTTTGGTCTTCCAAGAGGCTCCGTTGATCGGTTTATATGGGGGATATATATAATTATGCACCGATATGAACAAATTTTTGCATGGTTGTTGGAGACCATATACCAACACCATGTACCAAATTTCAGCAGGATCGGATAAAATTTGCTTCCCTTAGAGGCTCCGAAAGCCACATCGGGGGACCGGTTTATATGGGGGCTATATTTAATTATGGACCGATGTGGACCAATTTTTGAATGGTTGTCAGAGACCATATACTAACACCATGTACCAAATTTCAGCCGGATCGGATGAAATTTGCTTCTCTTAGAGGATCGGCAAGCCAAATTTGGGGGTCCGTTTATATGGGGGCTATACGTAAAAGTGGACCGATATGGCCCATTTTCAATACCATATGACCTACATCAATAGCAACTACTTGTGTCAAGTTTCAAGTCGATAGCTTGTTTCGTTCGGAAATTAGCGTGATTTCAACAAACGGACGGACGGACGGACGGACATGCTCAGATCGACTCAGAATTTCACCACGACCCAGAATATATATACATTACGGGGGTCTTAGAGCAATATTTCGATGTGTTACAAACGGAATGACAAAGTTAATATACCCCCTTTCTATGGTGGAGGGTATAAAAATCAGGCTTTTGAAGCCATATAAGTGCAATTCGGACAAAAGATATATGGTAGCTATATCTAAATCTGAACCGATTACGACCAAATTTGGCACACTTAACGATACTACTAAACGTACTCTTTGTGAAACCCTCAGAAACGTCACCAGGCAGCCACCGTGGTGAAATGGTTAGCATGCCCGCCTTGCATACGCAAAGTCGTGGGTTCGATTCCTGCTTCGACCGAACACCAAAAAGTTTTTCAGCGGTGGATTATCCCACCTCAGTAATGCTGGTGACATTTCTATGGGTTTCAAAGCTTCTCTAAGTGGTTTCACTGCAATGTGGAACGCCGTTCGGACTCGGCTATAAAAAGGAGGTCCCTTGTCATTGAGCTTAACATGGAATCGGGCAGCACTCAGTGATAACAGAGAAGTTCACCAATGTGGTATCAAAATGGACTGAATAGTCTAAGTGATCCTGATACATCAGGCTACCACCTAACCTAACCTTTCTTTGTGCAAAAGTTGAAGCAAATCAGGTCTAAAATTTGGCTTTTGAGGCCATATAAGTGCAAATCGGACAAATGATATATATGTGGGAGCTATATCTAAATCTGAACCGATTGGGCTGATATTTTACAAGATCCCTAAAATACGATGATAAATACGTCAATTATGACCAGATCGGTGATAAATATATATGACAGCTATATCTAAGCCTGAACCGATTTTCTTCAAAATCAATAGCGATTGTCTTTGAGCCAAAGTAAAACTCTGTGCCAAATTTGAGGACGATTGGACTTAAACTGTGAGCTTCGCACACGGCATTTCATATACAGATAGACAGACTAACGGACAGGCGGACAGACGGACAGACGGACATCGCTAAATCGACTCAGAATTTAATTGTAAGACGATCGGTACACTCAACGATGGGTCTCAGACTTTTCCTACTTGGCGTTACATACTAATACATATACTTATTATACCCTGTACCACAGTAGTGGTGAAGGGTTTAAAAAAAGGATCTTACTTTTGTGCTTACTTCAATTCTCCGCTTCTTTGGCTCGAAATCAATAACAAAGCATTAGTGCAAAAAAATCTTTGGAACCGGGTAGTAGTAGATCAGTGCACACACTGATCTACTACAATTTTCCTAGTGCTTCCTCCATAATCTGTTATACAGTTCACACACTACTCCAGAAATTTGGTGTCCACTACCAACAGTTGTCATTATCAATCCCACCATAATCGCAACACAAAGCACTGAGCTTGCCAAATATTCGATAAACCCTATTGAGAATTAAGGAGTACAATGTAGGACAGATGCGAAAAGTGTTCAAACTAAATATCGAAAATATATAATCTTTCATATTAAGTCAATATTTATTTTAGTGTATAAAAAGTTTTATAGTCAATATGGTTTTAAGACTTTTCTACATATATTTGACCTTACACTACAAAAAAATTCAGGGTTTGTTTTTTTTTCAATTTATTTAGAATATATTCCAAAATAAATTTAAGTGGAGTAATTAATCGAAGTTTTGCCATACACAGAAAAGCCACCGTGGAGCCATGGTTAGAATGTCCGCCTTGCTTACATCGTGGATTCAATCCCAATTTTGGCCGAACACTAAAAAAAATTCTGCAGTGGATTACCCCCTCTCAGTAATTCTGAGTGTATCAATGCTTTTCTAAGTGGTTTCACCGTAATGTGAAACCCCGTTCGGACTTGGCTATAAAAAGAGATCCCGTATCAATGAGCTTAACATAGAAACGGGCAGCACTCATTGATAAGAGAGAAGTTCACCACCTGTGGTATCACAATGGACTGAATACTCTAAGTGAGCCTAAAAATATTGGGCAGTCACTATACCTATCCAAACCTATCGCCATCCACAACGTACGGATACCGCAAGCAATCGTACCATGTGGTAAACTGAAGGATTAATATCTGGTCCATACGGTGGATGGGATTGGACTTTTCAAATAAATTTTTGAACATGTGAACGACACTTTTTGCCCACTGTTAATTCACCAGTTTTAATACTGTTCCAGTAAGCTTTCAATGCTACTGCTGCTTTCATTGGTAGCAGTTATTTGTGACATTGTCTCTTGTCGACATTTTTGTGTTGTAAAGCAAAAACAAAAAGTTGTACAACTATTTTTTTGTGCCATTTTTAGCATGTCATTCATTGTTCCGTTGCTGTCCTTCCCCCCAGCAGCTTGAGTCTGCAGTCACACTGCGCGAATCCATAACTATTGGTTGAGTCCTTTTCTTTTGTTCGCTGAACCAAAGGGGGTCGGTCGTCACAGTACCAACATTGCTGGGATGACAGCACAACACAGCAAGTTATTGTTTGGACTTTGTTTTGTGTGGAATATGACATTTGAAGTGGGGAGGTAGGTTGTGTGTGTTGTTTTTTTTTTTTTTGGTGCGTGGTAAAGCAACACTGTTTTTGTTGTTGCACATACAGACAATTGTTTGTGACCTCGTTACAAAAGCCGAAAGATGCATTAGTGGCACTTCTCATTGCAGGCTGATGCATATAACTTCCAAGGGTTTGTGGTGGTGAATAAAGAAGAAATGCGCTATGCTATTGACATCCAACAAGAGATGAAATAAATTTTTGTAAGAAAAAGTTTTACAGTACAAATCGTCACTTGTATATGTCTTTCCCAGATTTTTTTCGTATGCTTTAATGAATACTTGATATAAGAATAATGGATAACTGTAACAAGAATCGAAGAGTTGATGCAATGCTTTATATGCTTAATGATACCATGTGGTAAAAAAAAATACCTTGAGACTAAGGGATGTGGGAATCATAACTAGGGAAGGGGACATACCATGTGTCGAATTGAAGCATATGAAGATGATGTATGTTGGTGGGCAATATAGAATTTTGCAGTGCTACCTAAGATTGTCTTGATTTCATAAAATATACAGAACTT
The DNA here is from genome assembly GCF_050003625.1 of Haematobia irritans. Classification (NCBI taxonomy): domain Eukaryota; kingdom Metazoa; phylum Arthropoda; class Insecta; order Diptera; family Muscidae; genus Haematobia; species Haematobia irritans. The sequence continues at coordinate 165,274,756 of NC_134399.1, read as the reverse complement.
CTACCATCATTCAAATAGGAAATGGGGAGAAATGGAGAACTTCGTCAAACATCCTAATGGAGGTGGAATGAAGAAACCTCCACGACAGCTTAAATAGCGACTTAGTTATATGCAGAAACCTTGATTCTGCATTAAACATGCGGCGAATACTACAGACAAATGACTTTACAAAAGTCAATTTTTTAAATTTATTAAACTATGAGTATTTCTTATTGCAAAATGATTTGTTACAGTTTTTTATTTAATTTTGTATATCCCCTGTAACAAACAAAACAAGTAAGGAAAATCTAAAGTCGGGCGGGGCCGACTATATTTTGGTGATGAATGTTTAAAATTTTCGAAGCAATTCAAAAAAACTCTAACAAAAGAAAAATGTTTTCGGTACATGTTTTCCAAACGTTTTTGTTTTTTTTTTCTTTGCGTGTATGAGAAACATATAAATAACATATGATCCAATTTTCAGGATCGGTCGTTCTGGACTTAGCAGTGGCGATTTTATAAGGAAAATGTGAATATTTTGGCCTATTTTGCTCAAATCGGAAAACATATACATATATGGGAGCTATATATAGATCTGATTCCATTTCAAAGTTGACACGCATAATAACTATATTAATTCTACTCTCTGTTCAAAATTTCACGTATATCGGATTAAAAAGTTAACCTCTGTGGCCATATGAGTGTAAATCGGGCGAAATATGTATATCTGAACCGATATCAACCAAAATTGGCACACTTTACGACATTATCAGTTGCACTCTTTGTGCAAAATTTAAGGCAAATTAGGGGAAAACTCTGGCTTCTGGGGACATATAAGTGGATAGCGGGCGAAATATATATCAATATCTGAACCGATTTCTTCCAAAAACAATAGGGTTCTATTCTGACACAAAACACATAATTATGCCAAATTTGAAAACGATTGGACTAAAATTGCGATCTAGACTTTGATTACAAAAATGTGTTCAAGGACAGACGGACGGACAGACGGACGGACGGACAGACGGACAGACGGACGGACAGACAGACGGACGGACGGACAGACTAATATGACTAGATCGACTCAGGGGCAAGGTTGCCACTCGGGCCAAAATAAATCAACCAACATTTGTAGAAAATTTTTCCCAAAAACTACCGAACAAAACAAATTTCTATAGAAATAAAATTTTGACAAAAATTTTCTATAGAAATAAAATTTTGAGAAAAAAAATTCTCTGTAAACATTTTGACAAATATTTCTATAGAAATAAAATTTTGAGAAAATTTTCAATAAATATCAAATTTTGAGAAAATTATCTAAAGAAGTAAAATTTTGAGAAAATTTTTTATAGAATTAAAGTTTTGAGAAAATTTTCTATAGCAATAAAATTTTGAGAAAATTTTTTATAAACATTTTGACAAATATTTATATATAAATAAAATGTTGCCAAATATTTATATAGACATAAAATTTTGACAAGATTTTCTATAGAAATAAAATGTTGATAAACTTATCTATAAAAATAAAATTTTGACAAAATTTTCTATAAAAATAAAATTTTGAGAAAATTTTCTATAGAAATCAAATTTTGAGAAAATCTTCTATAGAAATACAATTTTAAGAAAATTTTCTATAGAAATAAAATTTTTGCAAAATTTTCTGTAGAAATAAAATGTTGACTAAATTTTTTATAGAAATCAAATTTTGAGAAAATTTTCTATAGAAATCAAATTTTGAGCATATTTTCTATAGAAATTAAATTTTGAGAAAAATTTCTATGGAAATAAAGTTTTGAAAAAATTTTCTATAGCAATAAAATTTTGAGAAAAATTTTTTATAAATATTTTGATAAATATTTATATAAATAAAATTTTGACAAATATTTATATAGAAATAAAATTTTGACAAGATTTTCTATAAGATAAAATTTTGATAAACTTTTCTATAATAAAAAAAAATTATGACAAAATTTTCTATAAAAATAAAATTTTGAGAAAATCTTCTATAGAAATCAAATTTTGAGAAAATTTTCTATAGAAATCAAATTTTGAGAAAATTTTCTATAGAAATCAAATTCTCAAAATATTTATATATTTATATATAAATATTTTGACAAATATTTATCCATAAATAAAACTTTGATAAATATTTATATAGAAATAAAATTTTTGCAAAATTTTCTTTAGAAATAAAATTTTGATAAAATATTCTATAGAAATAAAATTTTGACAAAATTTTCTATAAAAATAAAATTTTGAGAAAAATTTCAATAGAAATCAAATTTTGAGAAAATTTTCTAAAGAAATCAAATTTTGAGAATATTTTCTATAGAAATAAAATTTTTGCACAATTTTCTTTAGAAATAAAATTTTGAAAAAATTTCCTATAGAAATAAAATTTTGAAAAAATTTTCTATAGAAATAAAATATTGAGAAAATTTTTTATAGAAATAAAATTTTGACAGAATTTTCTATAGAAATAAAATTTTGAGAAAATTTTCTATAGATATAAAATTTTGAAAAATTTTCTGTGGAAATAAAATTTTGAAAAAAATTTCTATAGAAATAAAATTTTGAAAAAAATTTTTATAGAAATACAATTTTGAGAACATTTTCTATAGAAATACATTTTGACAAAATTTTCTATAGAAATAAAATTTTGAGAAAATTTTCTAAAGAAATAAAATTTTGAGAAAATTTTCTATGGAAATAAAGTTTTGAAAAATTTTTCTATAGAAATAAAATTTTGAGAAAATTTTTTACAAACATTTTGACAAATATTTATATATAAATAAAATTTTGACAAGGTTTTTTACAAAATTTTCTATAAAAATTAAATTCTGACAAAATTTTCTATAAAAATTAAATTCTGACAAAATTTTCTATAATAATAAAATTATGAGAAAATTTTCTATAGGAATAAAATTTTGAGAAAATTTTCTATAGAAATAAAATTTGGACAAAATTTTTTATAGAAATAAAATTTTGACAAAATTTTTTTATAGAAATGAAATTTTGACAAAATTTTCTATAGAAATAAAATATTGACAAAATTTTCTATAGAAACAGAATTTTGAGAAAATTTTCTATAGAAATAAAATTTTGAGAAAATTTTCTATAGAAATCAAATTTTGACAAAATTTTCTATAAAAATAAAATTCTGACAAAATTTTCTAAAAAAAAAAATTTTTGACAATATTTTCAATAGATATAAAATTTTGAGAAAATTTTCTATAGAAATAAAATTTTGACAAATTTGTCTATAGAAATAAAATTTTGACAAAATAAAATTTTTGTGAAAATTTTCTGTAGAAATAAAATTTTTGACAAAGTTTTCTATAGAAATCAAATTTTGAGAAAATTTTGTATAAACAGGTTGCCAAATATTTATATAGAAATAACATTTTGACAAGATTTTTTATAGAAATAAAATGTTGATAAACTTTTCTATAGAAATAAAATTTTGCACAATAAATTTTTTGTTTGGTAGTTTGTTTGTTGTAAAATATTCTCAAAATTTTGGTAGATTGGCAACCGTGATCCTAAAATTTACTTTGCGTCATATTTAATATAATAGCTAACGTTGTAGTTTTACTTGAATAATCTTGGGGGGCTAACATTTTCTGGAGAGATTTAGTTTTTCTAGGACACCAATTGTCTCTTTACCCCCAAAATATAAGTTGTACCCCTTTTCGAATTGTAGTTATAACCCCTCTAAGGTAAATTTTGAATACCAATCGAACATTTTTTTTAATATCAATCAAGTTTTTTTTTCATTTGCTATCAAATTCAACCTCAATTTGTTAACATCGCAAAGTAGATTTCAAACTTTTCGACATAAGAACTCGTTGATTGATTTAGTTTTGGTAAATGCTCTTTTTTTCAATTTGGGGATTAGGATGGGATTCATGTTGTCAATGTTGTTTTTTTTTGGGGGGGAAGGCAGCAAATCCTCAGATGGAAGATTTAAATTATGTGACTAAGCCTTTTGCTCAAGTTTTTATGGACTTCAATTTTGTCAATTGTACAAGTACTACCAGGGAATTGTTAGAGCTGATATATTACGAGGATGTCTATTTTTGGTTTAGCCTTTTTTGGTTTTCTCTTGAGACATTTGACATGAAGGCAACCAAAAAAATTCAATGAATTTTATTTTCTCCATTTTTCATCTGGACTTTTGGGATTCTCTGATGAATCCAACATTATCTGTTCCAAAATAGTGGCAGGGGGAGGGGCAAAGCTACAACAAGGTTTTATGCAAACTGCTTTTCAACAACACTTTGGAATCTTTCCAAGTTTCAGTTTTTTTCTTTCTCCCCTTAGATTTCAGTGTGTTTTTTTTTTAGTCGCCGCCATTAACATTGCTGATGATTACGCAAGAAAGCGTGAGAGTAGATATTTTTTTTTGCACAACATTGCCAGAAGATATACCAAGAGCGGCGTCATATGTACGCTACGAGTTCTTGCAAAACTTGCTAAGTAATAAAACCATTATCGTCAGGGTTCAAAGTTGATGCTTTTGTTGTGTTTCAAAACAATCCCTAGGTTTATTTTCTTTTTCTTGAAAGATGGAAACTGCGTAGATGCAATCATCAACGGGGGGATATATGCTGGTGATTTATATTTTAAATACTTAAAGAGGTCAAATGTTGTTATTTTTAAATTGGAAGCAAAGAAACCAGAAAAAATGGCGTAATTTTTATGTAACCACTGATTAATTTGAGCTAAAATTAATAGCCTCCTGATTATCCTTCAATACAGGAAACGGAGAGGACACACTCTAATGATAAGAAAACCTTGTAATATTTACAGAATATGTGCGTAAAATTGCGCTAACCATACAAATTCGTAAAATCAACAAACTTTTATAAAACATTAAACCAAAGATGCCAGATCCTCAAAATAAGTCTTAACCTATATTTGAAGCGTTTTTATCTTAACATAAATCTAAAGATTCAATATCTCAGTTAATTTAAGGACGATTTCTTTAAATCAAAAATGTGTTTCTTTACTTTAAGAAAATTTGTCTTAGTTTAAAGACATGCAACTTCAACAAAGGGATGCAAATTTTCCAAAATGGGTGTCCTAAATTTTATGTAAAAAATGTTTGAAGCAAAGATTATAAACTTTCTTTTAATTAAAATTTCATTATTTTAAAGAAATTTGTCCTTAATAGTGTGTAAATTGCACATCCTAAAATTGAGGTTGCGTAATTTTTAATATCACGTACATATTTTTTTCAGTGTACTTTTCGGATAATTTCTAGAAATATTTTTCGTTAATTTTCTGGACGCGATACACAGAAAAAAATTTCACGAAAATATTTCCAATTAAAATTTTAATTGAGTTTTAAAAAATATTCAATTAAAAATTTAATTGATTCAACAAATTTTTTAATTCAACCAAAAATCAATCACAAAAATTAATAGTATCAATTAATTTTTTAATCGAATCAATTAATTTTTTAATTGACCTTCAATTAATTTTTTAATTGATACTATCACTTCTGTGATTGAAGACATTTCAATTAAAAAATTAATTGGATCAATTAATTTCGTGATGGAATCAGATTTTTTTTTTGTGTAACCTACTGCTAGTATTAATGTTACGAGACATCAACGATTTTTTTCACATTTAAATGCTGGCCACTTGTGGTTTTCCAGCCCAGTATAAAGCAAACACATTAGGATACGTTAGGTTAGGTATAGTGGTAGTTCCATATTTCTGGCTCACTTAGACTATTCAGTCCATTGTGATTCCGCAATGGTGAACTTCTCTATTATCACTGAGTGCTGTTCAATGTTTATGTCAATGACAAGGGACCAACTTTTTATAGCCGAATCCGAACGGCGTTTCACATTGCGGTGAAACCACAATGACACCGCCGAAAAACGTTTTAGTGTTCGGTCGAAACTGGGGTTGAAACTACAAACTCATACTATGCAAAGCATGCTAACCATTGCACCCCAGTGGCTCCGATTACACTATCACGCTTGAATTCTATCACGACTAACTTTATTTCGGAATGCAATAGATCAAAATGCCTTTGTAAGCTTGTAAACACTAAAATGAATTGTCACTGAAATAAATCTGCCAGACGAGCTGCCTGAATGTATGGTCGGTATTCACAATGCGGGATTTTTATACCCTCCACCATAGGATGGGGCGTATATTAACTTTGTCATTCCGTTTGTAACACATCGTAATATTGCTCTAAGACCCCATAAAGTATATATATTCTAGGTCGTGGTGAAATTCTGAGTCGATCTAAGCATGTCCGTCCGTCCGTCTGTTGAAATCACGCTAACTTCCGAACGAAACAAGCTATCGACTTGAAACTTGGCACAAATAGTTGTTATTGATGTAGGTCGGATTGTATTGCAAATGGGCCATATCGGTCCACTTTTGCGTATAGCCCCCATATAAACGGACCCCCAAATTTGGCTTGCGATTGCTCTAAGAGAAGCAAATTTCATCCGATCAGGCTGAAATTTGGTACATGGGGGTAGTATATGGTATCTAACAACCGTGCCAGAATTGGTCCACATCGGCCCATAATTATATATAGCCACCATATAAACCCATCCCCAGATTTGGCTTGCAGAGCCTCTAAGAGAAGCATTTTTTATCCGATCCGGTAGAAATTTGAACATGATGTTAGGTTAGGTTAGGTGGCAGCCCGATGTATCAGGCTCACTTAGACTATTCAGTCCATTGTGATACCACATTGGTGAACTTCTCTCTTATCACTGAGTGCTGCCATATCGGCCCATAATTATATATAGCCCCCATATAAACCGTTCTCCAGATTTGACCTCCGGAGCCTCTTGGAGGAGCAAAATTCATCCGTTCTGGTTTAAATTTGGAACATGGTGTTAGTATATGGCCGCTAACAACCATACCAAAATTGGTCCATATCGGTCTATAGTTATATATAGCCGATCTCCAATCACACAAAAATTGGTCCATATCGGTTCATAATCATGGTTGGCACTCGAGCTAAAAATAATCTACCAAAATTTTATTTCTATAGAAAATTTTGTCAATTTTTTATTTCTATAGACAATTTTGTGAAAATTTTATTTCTATAGAAAATTTTGTCAAAAGTTTATTTCTATAGAAAATTTTGTAAAATTTTATTTCTATAGAAAATTTTGTCAAACTGAAATATATATGTATTTAATCGATCTTTTTGATTTAATATATACCACACTGAAAAAAAGCATACTCGGTTCCAAAGATTTTGTCTTTACTTTAAAAAATTTAGTATTGATTCCGAGCCAAAGAAGCGGAGAATACAAGTAAGGATACTTTTAAGACATAATTCTCTTTTAAATTTAGGTTTTGTGTACTTGCTTCTAGGAAGCAAATTTTAATTTTTCGCTTTCTCAGCCTTTTTTCTTCATATGCTATCAAAGTCCTTTAAAAACGAGTTAACGGCAACTTTATTTTCCAAATTAGGACTCGACATCCAGTAGAAATTATACTATGCTATGAAGTAAAAAACTTCTTTAAAATAAAGTTTTGAAAAACATGTCCTATATTTGAACGATTTTTTGCTTTGTAGTCAAGATGCAAAAAGACAACAAATTTAAAGACAATTTCATTAAATTTAAAGAATTTTTCTAAATTATTAAAGTCAAGTTGACTTTAGCCTATAAATTTTTTTTTTCATGTTAACTTTATTTTAGAGAAATGCGTCTTCTATGCTAAGCAAAATTTGTATTCGTATTTTAAAGACATGAAATCTTTGACCTCACGACAATATTTTTTTCAGTGCACGTATGGACGACTTGCTTATAATTTAGAAGACGGTGTTAGGAAGTTTTAAGATACCTTGCCATCGGCAAGCGTTACCGCAACTTAAGTAATTCGATTGTGGATGGCAGTGTTTAGAAGAAGTTTCTACGCAATCCATGGAGGAGGGTACATAAGCTTCGGCCTGGCCGAACTTACGGCCGTTTATACTTGTTTTTTTTTTCAAATATTTGAGAATTTATTCCGAAAAAAAATTTGTAACAGATTCATCAATTGAAATTGTGTTCATCGCTAGCTCCTAGTTTTTCCCATATTGACTTCTTTTGAGTCAATTCGCAAATCGACCCAATTTTTGTCTTCCTTATAAGAACGAAAAGTTGGAACAGCCAATTCATGCGTCATCGATCGGAACAAGTGGCAATCAGAAGGAGTAATGTCAACGCTACACGCAGAGAAGGAGTATGATCGCCTCAAACATGTTTTAAGAGTAAAATTTTATTTTTGAACGAGGAACATGGAACATTTTTGCGGCAAAAATATTGTTTTCTCGCCAAACATCAGATACATGATTTCTGCTGAAATCAGATACATGATTTCATAGAAAATAATCTGATTGCCACAAACATGTTACATGTTCCCCCTCCAAAAATAACATTTTGCTTCTCTGGGTGTATATGGCGGTTGGGATAGGATTTCCCAGTTGAGTGTTTCCAAATAAAATATTGGGTTTTATTTATTTATTTATTAAATTTAACTTAGCTTATACAAATATAAGGCAAGTATAAAGAAAAAAAGAAATAGCATTAGCTACAAAGGCTATCAGCTAAACATTTTGAAAAAATATAAATAGAAACAGTGAAAATTTGATTAATTTTGGGTTTTGTAACATGTGGCTGAGTAATATCGTACTTCAAAATCACCTTTTCGCGCCTTACCAAATATTGGGACCATTAATCAAACAATGGCCTAATTGCAATTTTTTCAGAAAGTGGAAAGCCAACATACTCCGATAAAAGTTAGTTATAAAATTGTATTTTCAATTTTCATAATATCAAAATAATATTTTTTTTTTTGCCAAGGTCATTCTAATACATTAACAACCTTTGTCTAAATCTAAAAACGAAAATCCATTATTCATTAAAATTTCCCATATTCACAAACAAAGAAAAATCCACTTCTATCAAATCCTTTAAAGTGCTTTAAAAATTCTCCATATATCCTTATGCGTAAGCCATAACTCATCTGTGACATTATAAAACTGTTGTAAATTGGCTCTCCATGTTAAAATTTATTTCCCCATTTCTTTTGTGATTTTTTTTTTGCGAAGTGTTTTTTTTTTTTTATTATATTTCTTTCAATTTTATCCGCTTGCTACTATTTTTTTATGATATCCATAATTTTATCCATATTTCACAGAACACAATACAATGGATTCCTATTATAGTTGTGTGTGTGCGTTTTTTTTTTTTCAATAAAATAAAATTGTAGCAAATTGAAAAAAGCGGAAACGGTTAATAAACAAAAATTGGTGAAAAATATGAAAAAAAAAATAGAAACAGCGATTTACTACTCTCTTAAATATTTGCCACCACTATACTCCGCAACAACCGACATCGACACATGCATGGGTTAGGATTATGAAGTCCACACAAACTTCACGCACTATATACCATGTGCCAATGGTTCAAACAAATGTGTGCCCATTTATTCAGTGTGTCTACACTGAAAAAAATATTGTCGTGAGGTCAAAGATTTCATGTCTTTAAAATACGAATACAAATTTTGCTTAGCATAGAAGACGCATTTCTCTAAAATAGAGTTATTTTCCTTGTCCAAAAGTCGATAAACTTTTCAATGAAGTCGTATTGTCCTTATAATTAAGTGATTTGACTTAAAAATGGGTATCTTAACATGAAAGAAAAAATTTATAGGCTAAGGTCAACTTGACTTTAATAATTCAGAAAAATTCTTTAAATTTAATGAAATTGTCTTTAAATTTGTTGTCTTTTTGCATCTTTAATAGAAAGCAAAAAATCGTTCAAATATAGGACATGTTTTTCAAAACTTTATTTTAAAGAAGTTTTTTACTTCAAACATAGCATAATTTCTACTGGAAGTCGAGTCCTAATTTGGAAAATAAATTTGCCGTTAACTCGTTTTTAAAGGACTTTGATAGCATATGAAGAAAAAAAGCTGAGAAAGCGAAAAATTAAAATTTGCTTCCTAGAAGCAAGTACACAAAACCTAAATTTAAAAGAGAATTGTGTCTTTAAAGTATCCTTACTTGTATTCTCCGCTTCTTTGGCTCGGAATCAATACCAAATTTTTTAAAGTAAAGACAAAATCTTTGGAACCGAGTATGCTTTTTTTCAGTGTACCAAGTCACAGAAAGTGTCGCATAAAAGCCGCAATAAACTACCGCATTTACCACTTGGGAAAAAGTGGGGCAAAGAAAAAAAATGCACGAAGAATAAAGTCAATTACAATAGGGGAAAAAAACTACGATGCGATTCATGAGAATGCCTTTAACCCCTTGTGATCCAGTGACCTTGTAAACATATGAGAAAATAATGATGGAATTTGTGCGACTAACGGCCATTTTCATGTAGTTCCGTTAGGCTTTAACTACCAGTTAACAGAAAGTAAATTGCAAATATCTTTTCTCCAGTTAACTTTAACTGAAAAATTTCTAGCAGTTAAACTCCTAACTGGCATATGCAATATATGGACAAGATGACAGATATATCTATAGTTCGGTTTAAAAGTTAGTTAGCTAACGTAGCACTAACGTAGCTTCATGAAAATGGTGGTAAGTGTAAGTTACTGCCAGGGATACGTTTAAAACTCTACAACTTTTAAATCCTAAATTACTGATTCTCGGGCCGGATGAAATTTGCTCCTTCAAGAGGCTCCGAAAATCAAATCTAAATCAGTATATAAATATAAGAGATCTGATATGGCCCATTTACAATAGCATCCGACGTTTATTAATAGCAACTTCTCATATGAAATTTGAGTTAATAGCTTGTTTCGTTCAGAAGTTAGTGTAATCTCAACAGACAGACGGACGGCCATCCCATAACGACTCAGAACTTCACCAACATCCAGAATATATCTTGTGTGGTCTGAGACCAATATTTTGATGAGCCACAAACGGAATGACAATGATAGTACAATCCACCATCCTATGTTGGAGGGTATTAAAAACTAAAAACTTGGAAAAATCCGTAAATTTTTTTTTTCAGTGTGTATTGTTAAGTATATAAGAAATAAAACTTGGCTAGAAACACATAACAGGAAACTATGAAATAGATTAGATAGTAATGATCCGAGAATATGACAAAACCTGATGTCGGCCCACAAGAGGTTAACAGGTAGTAACAGAAGTTTTTTTGCTACACACTTCCCTTTTATCGTCGGCATTAAATAACGCATTCCTCTGTGTATCAGTATTTGGCTTTTGACTTATTTCTTTGAAGCATCATACGAGAGTTTGTATTGCTACAATGCAAGAAGTTTACGTTTGTTCCAAATGACAAAAAGACTTATTTATGATGGCATTTCATTGTTCATCACAATTACTTCCATTGTATTTTATGTTGCCTGTTATATACTATAAAAAGTAAATTCGTAAAACAAAAACGTTAAAACTCTACGCGAAAATTAAAATTGTAATGAATTTTTAAATAAAAATACAATTCAGAGTAATGTTTATTCATAGTTTTTCTTTTCACAAAATTTTATTTCTATAGTAAACTTTATCAAAATTTTATCTCTATAGAAAATTTTGTCATAGTTTTAATTTCAATAGTAAATTTTGTCAAAATTTTATTTCTATAGAAACTTTTCTGAAAATTTTGATTTCTATAGAAAATTTTTTCAAAATAATTTTTATAAAAATTTTGTCAACATTTTATTTCTATAGCAATTTTTCCAAAATTGTATTATCCATTGAAAATTTTGTCATAATTATACCCTCCACCATAGAATGGGGATATATCACCTTTGTCATTCCGTTCGTAGCACATCGAAATATTGCTCTAAGACCCCATAAAGTATATATATTCTGGATCGTGGTGAAATTCTGAGTCGATCTGAGCATGTCCGTCCATCTGTTGAAATCACGCTACCTTCCGAACGAAACAAGCTATCGACTTGAAACTTGGCACAAGTAGTTGTTATTGATGTAGGTCGGATGGTATTGCAAATGGGCCATATGGGTCCACTTTTACGTATAGCCCCCATATAAACGGACCCCCAAATTTAGCTTGCGATTGCTCTAAGAGAAGCAAATTCCATCCGATCCGGCTGAAATTTGGTACATGGTGTTAGTATATGGTCTCTAACAACCATGCAAAAATTGGTTCACATCGGTCCATAATTATATATAGCCCCCATATAAACCGATGCCCAGATTTGGCTTGCGGAGCCTCTAGGAGAAGAAAATTTCATCCGATCCGGCTGAAATTTGATACATGGTGTTAGTATATGGTCTCTAATGACCGGTGCATAATTATATATAGCCCCGATATAAACCCATCACCAGATTTGACCTCCGGAGCCTCTTGGAAGACCAAAATGCATCTGATTCAGTTTATAGTTGGTACGTGGTGTTAATATATGGCCTCAAATAGCCATGCAAAAATTGGTCGAAATCGGTCCATAATTATATATAGCCCCCGTATAAACCGAGCCCCAGATTTGACCTCCGGAGCCCCTTGGAAGAGCAAAATAAATCCGATTCGATTGAAATTTGGTACGTGATGTTAGTATATGGTATCCAACAACCATGCAGGAATTGGTTCATATCAGTCCATAATTATATATAGCCCCCAGATTTGACCTCCGGTCCCTTTTGGAGAAGCAAAATTCATCCGATATGGTTGAAATTTGGTACGTGGTGGTAGTATATGATATTTAACAATCATGCCAAAAGTGGTCCATATGAGTCCATACTCATATATGTTATATAGAACATTTTGTCAAAACTTTATTTCAAAAGGAAATTTTTGTCAAAATTTTATTTCTATAGAAAATTTTGTCAAAAATTTTATTTCTACAGTAAATTTTGTCAAAATTTTATTTCTATAGAAAATTTTGTCAAAATTTCATTTCTGCAGCAAATTTTGTCAAAATTTCATTTCTGCAGCAAATTTTGTCAAAATTTTATTTTTTATGGAAAATTTTGTCGAAATTTTATTTCTATAGAAAATTTTGTCAAAATTTTATTTCTATAGAAAATTTTGTCAAAATTTTATTTCTATTGAAACTTTTGCCAAAATTTTATTATCCATTGAAAATTTTGTGATAATTTTTTCTCCATAGAAAAATTTGGCATAATTTTAACTTAAAATTTTATGATGCGTGATATGTACTATAAAAAATAAATTCGTAAAACAAAAACGTTAAAACTCTACGCGAAAATTAAAATTGTAATGACTTTTTAAAGAACAATACTAAATTCGAAGCTCTTCTTTTACAAAATTTTATTTCTATGGAAAAGTTTGTCATAATTTTATCCTTATAGAAAATTTTGTCACAATTTTTTTTTCTATAGAAAATTTTGTCAAAAATTTTATTTTTACAGTAAATTTTGTCCAAATTTTAGTTCTATAGAATTTTTTTTTTCAAAATTTAATTTCTATAGAAAATTTTTTCAAAATTTAATTTCTGCAGCAAATTTTGTAAAAATTTTATTTCTATAGAAATTTTTTCGAAATTTTATTTCTATAGAAAATTTTGCCAAAATTTTATTTCTATTCAAAATTTTGTCAAAATTTTATTATCCATTGAAAATTTTGTCATAATTTTTTCTCCATGGAAAAATTTGCCATAATTTTAACTTAAAATTTTATGAAACAAAAACGTTAAAACTTTACGCGAAAATTAAAATTGTAATGACTTTTTAAATAACAATACTAAATTCAAAGCTCTTCTTTTACAAAATTTTATTTCTATAGAAAATTTAGTCAAAAATTTTATTTTTACAGTAAATTTTGTCAAAATTTTATTTCTATAGAAAATTTTGTCAAAATTTCATTTCTGCAGCAAATTTTGTAAAAATTTTATTTCTATAGAAATTTGTTTCGCAATTCGTAAAAAAAAAACGTTAAATCCCTACGCGAAAATTAAAATTGTAATGACTTTTTAAATAACAATACTCAGTAACAATTCAGAGTAATTTTTATTCATAGTTTTTCTTTTACAAAATTTTGTTTCAATTTTATCGTCATAGCAAATTTTGTCATAATTTTATCACCATAGAAAATATTGTCAAAATTTTACTTTTATATAAAATTTTGTCAAAATTTTACTTCAAAGAAATTTTATCAAAATTTTACTTCTAACAAAACTTTGTCAAAATTTTATTTCTACAGTAAATTTTGTCAAATTTAATTTCTATGGAAAATTTTGTTAAATATTTATTTCTATTGATAATTTTGTCAACATTTTATTTTAAGATAAAATTTTCTCAAAATTTTACTTCAAAGAAATTTTGTCAAAATTTAACTTCTAACAAAATTTTGTCAAAATTTCAATTTCAATTTTTTCAAATTTAATTTCTATAGAAAATTTTGTTAAAATTTTATTTCCATAGAAATTTTTGTCAGCATTTAATTCTTTAGAAAATGTTGTCAACATTCTATTTCTGTAGCAAATCTTGACGCAATTCTATTTTTATTGAAGATTTTGTCAAAATTTTATTTCTATAGAAAAATGGTCAACATTTTATTTCTATAGAATTGTAATGACTTTTTAAATAACAATACTAAATTCAAAGCTCTTCTTTTACAAAATTTTATTTCTATAGAAAATTTTGTCATAATTTTATCCTTATAGAAAATATTGTCATAATTATAATTTCTTTAGAAAATTTTGTCAAAACTTTATTTCTATAGGAAATTTTTGTCAAAATTTTATTTCTATAGAAAATTTTGTCAAAAATTTTATTTTTACAGTAAATTTTGTCAAAATTTTATTTCTATAGAAAAATGGTCAACATTTTATTTCTATAGAAAATTTTGTCAAAACTTTATTTCTATAGAAAATTTTGTGAACATTTTATTTCTATAGAAAATGTTGTCAAAAATTTTTTTTTATAGAAAAATGGTCAACATTTTATTTCTATAGAAAATGTTGCCAAAATTTTATTTCTATAGAAAATTTTGTCAACAAATTTATTTCTACAGACAATTTTGTCAAAATTTTATTTCTACAGAAAATTTTGTCAACATTTCATTGATACAAAAATTGTGTCAAAATTTTATTTTTGTAGAAAATTTTGTCTAAATTTTATTTGTACAGTAAATTTTGTCAAATGACAATCCAAAATGAGAAAATCGAAATTGGAAGATAATGTTTATTATTATTATTATTTATTTATTCTTTTTTATCAACCCCGTCTATTACATAAAATATAAACCCCTGTTTACACAAAGGTATTACTAAAGCTTTTAGAAAAATAGTAATGAATTTCCTGACAACTACTCGTAAACATGACCCCTTTTGACAGATTAGCAAGTGCCAGAAAAATCTTCTCTACAGAAAATGAAAGCATCAAATGTAATTTGGTTCAGGTTTACGGCAATGACTTTCTCTGCTACGTAATCCCAAATAAAGCTATTTAGGAACTTTTTGTTGGCCCTCCCTTCTTCAGATTAATTCATTGTGAGAAAACTGAGAAGGGAGGAAGGCCACAGTGTAGGAAATTGAACCTGAAGCTAATGCCAATATAATACTGACGACGATAAAATAGTTGTGATGTTCAAGTCTATGTTAATACGAAGAGAACCAGGTTGGAAGGAATATCTCTAAAAACTTCTTGCGTTGGACGATAGGATGGTAAAGGCATCACAAATATCATCATCATCATCATCATCAGCATTACCACACTCAGTTGCATTTATGCAAATTTCATCTAACAAAGTGGAAAATTATAACAAGTGTTTTGTACAATTTACCGAAGAGAATAAGCTTAAAGTGGAACGGGGGCGATGGAAGAAGTAAATGGGCAATATCACCAGTTTCAACTATTACAATAAAATTTTGTTACATTTCAAATGATATCATGGCTGGTAAGGAGGGAACACAGAAAAGTCAAACCGAACCAACAAAATGGACAAAAAAAAAAAAACTAAATGCTTCGGTCAGTGTTTTAGCAACAATCCATTGAATTTCAACAACATATTCCAAAATAAATTGTTTGAATTTCTCAAACATCATTGATCGTAAACAAACACATGGTGCTATCTGTACTGTACTATAGCAGGTAGAATTGTAGATATTGGTTGAATAGCTCAAACATCCTTATTGATTTTCCATGTGTGTATTATCTTTTGTGTATACGTTACGATATTTATGCTACCTATAGTTTAATGTATGGGATTTCCAGGATATATGTTCTCTTATGGCATGATACGAGAAAGTAGTGTGGGACTAGGTTAAAAATTGTTTGTAAGATAGCAAGTAAGAAAGAAAAATTAAAAATAAAATTGAGTGTATTCATCAACCTCGACGAAGACGGAGGCATTTTCATTCATTTTTGGTCCATCGAACCTTTAGAAATAACCAGCTGAAGAAATTTTACAACTTTATATAAAAGAAAAGCCACGACGAGAAGAAGGATCTGGCCAACTACAAAGCGGAAAGAGGAGCGAGAAAGAAAACTAACGAATAAAAAAAACGAAGAAGACTACGGAGAAGACAACGAAGACGATAGCGAAGACAATTACGAAGACGGTTACGAAGCCGATAACGAAGACGATAAAAAGGAAGGTAGCGAAGAGCATAACGAAGACGATTACGAGGAGCAAATAGAAGACAACGAAGAAGATTACGAAGAAGATAGCAAAGACGGTTACGAAGACGATAACGAGGAAGGTAGCGAACAGCATAACGAAGACGATTACGAGGAGGAGAACGAAGACGATAACGAGAAAAATAACGAAGAAGATACCGAAGACGATAACGAAGATGATAGTGATAACGAAAAGGAGAAATACGAAGAAGCGAGAACAAAAGTACGATAGGAGAGCGAAGAAACAATAACGGAGAGTTGATTTATACTGCCACGATAGATCAACGACGAAGAAGAACGAAGAGGAGAACAAGACTACGGCATAAAAACATCTAAGAAACGGACGAAGTTACAAAAAATGCCTAGCAGTGAATAATTGTATGCTAAAATGCTAAATGCATCTGAAGGAGGAGGTTACTGTGTGCAAATGATACCAGGCACGATTAAAACGGTGGAGGATGAAGCACTCAGAAAGAAAGGTGGAAAAGAGGAAAACAACGAGGGCTTTCGCTAACATGCAGGAACGTCAGGGTGTATTAATTATGCTGATATTCAAGATGCCCGTCAACAAGTTGTGCCGATAACACATCTTTCACACCACACCACTTATACTAAAAGATTCTTGGAAAGCGATCCACATTTCACTTTGGGGCCGCGCAGAATGTTTGAATTTCTCAAACATCATTGATCGTAAACAAACACATGGTGCTATCTGTACTGTACTATAGCAGGTAGAATTGTAGATATTGGTTGAATAGCTCAAACATCCTTATTGATTTTCCATGTGTGTATTATCTTTTGTGTATACGTTACGATATTTATGCTACCTATAGTTTAATGTATGGGATTTCCAGGATATATGTTCTCTTATGGCATGATAAGAGAAAGTAGTGTGGGACTAGGTTAAAAATTGTTTGTAAGATAGCAAGTAAGAAAGAAAAATTAAAAATAAAATTGAGTGTATTCATCAACCTCGACGAAGACGGAGGCATTTTCATTCATAAATATTGGTTTAATAAATAAAAACAATAATATTTTTGTTTTCTGAAATAATAAAAATTCAAGTTGGAGTATTGCTCAAAAATATTTTGTATTAAATTCTTTGAAAATAAAACGTTTTTCAATTCGTTTTACTTTCAATTTTGTCAAAAATTTATTTCTATAAATTTTTTTTAAATATTAGATTTCTATAGAAAATGTTGTTAAAATTTTATTTCTATAGAAAATGTTGCCAAAATTTTATTTTTATAGAAAATTTTTTAAATATTAGATTTCTATAGAAATTTTTGTCAAAATTTTATTTCTATAGAAAATTTTGCCAGAATTTTTTTTGTATAGAAAATTTTGCCAAAATTTTATTTCTATAGAAAGTTCTGTCATAATTTTATTTCTATAGAAAATGTTACCAAACTTTTATTGCTATAGAAAATTTTGTCAAAATTTTATTTCTATAAAAAATTTTGTCAAAATTTTATTTCTATAAATTTTTTTTTCTAAATTTTAATTCTATAGATTTTTTTTCAAAATGACATTTATATAAACACTTTTTTAAATTTTTTTTCTATAGTTTTTTTTTGTTCAAAATTTCATTTCTACAGACAATTTTGTCAAAAATTTATTTCTATAAAATTTTTTTAAAAATTTTATTTCTATAGAAAATCTTGTCAAAATTTTATTTCTATAGAAAATTTTATTTCAATTGAAATTTTTGTCAAAATTTTATTTCTATAGAAAATTTTGCCAAAATTTTATTTCTATAGAAAATTTTGTCAAAATTTTATTTCTATTGAAAATTTTGCCAAAATTTTATTTCCAAAGAAAATTTTGTTAAAATTTTATTTCTATAATTTTTTTTTTTCAAATTTCATTTTTATAGAATTTTTTTTTCAAAATTTCATTTCTATACACAATTTTGTCAAAAATTTATTTCTTTACAATTTTTTTTCCATAGAAAGTTTTTTCACAATTATATTTCTATAGCACATTTTGTCATAATTGTATTTCTATAGAAAATGCTGCCAAATTTGTATTTCTATAGAAATTTTTCTAAAAGTTTTATTCGTATCGAAAATTTTGTTAAAATGTTATTTCTATAGAAAATTTTGTTAAAATTTTATTGATATAGAAAATTTTCTCAAAATTGTATTTCTATAGAAAATTTCTATAAAAATTTTATGTCTATAGAATTTTTTTGAAAATTTCATTTCTATAGACAAGTTTGTCAAAAATTTATTTCTATACAAAATTTTGTAAAAATTTTATTTCTATAGAAAATGTTATCAAAACTTTATGTTAATAGAAATGTTTGTCAAAATCGTACGCATATAGAAATTTTTGTTAAAATTTAATTTCTATAGATTTTTTTTTTAATTGTATTTTTATACAAAATTTTGTCAAATTTTTATTTTTTTAAAAAATTTTATTTATATAGAAAATTTTTGCCAAAATTTTACTTTGTCAAATTTTTATTTCTAATGACAATTTTGTCAAAATTTAATGTCTATAGAAACTTTTTCAAAATTTTACTTTATATAATTTATTTTTTTAAATTTTATTTCTCTTGAAAATATTGTCAAAATATTATTTCTATGAAAAATTATTGAAGTACCTTTGAGTTGGAGAGGAATATTTTGCAAAAACTACCAGAACATCAAGAATTTTACCAATAGACCAAACTGTAAAAAATCTACCATTTATAGTAGAATCCAACTGAGGCCACCTTTGTTTCCAGAGATGGTCCGAATGACCATTATTTTAGGTTTTCGATAATCAAAAATGTGTACACGTCGAAAATGTCCTAAATATGTATAAACCGTAATAAGAGTAGTAAATGTCATAAACCCTTGCGACAATCTTAGATTGGATTTTAAATTAGTTTTTCAATATTTGGACATATTTACGAATTGTAAATTTTTTAATATTAATATTTTGAAACTTAAGAAAATTTTAATTTTGTTATAATAGAAACATACACTCGAAAAAAGTTTGAGTTCAACTCGCTTTCTAATTTCAACGAGCATGACAGCATGAAACGTCAAACGCCAAAAAAATGTATTTTTTTAATTAAAAAAATTTTAAAAATTTAAAAAAAAATTAATTTAATTTAATTTAAACAAGTAAGGAAAGTCTAAAGTCGGGCGGAGCCGACTATATTATACCCCGCACCACTTTTGTAGATCTACATTTTCGATACCATATCACATCCGTCAAATGTATTGGGGGCTACATATAAAGGTTTGTCCCAAATACATACATTTAAATATCACTCGATGTGGACAGAATTTGAAAGACTTCTACAAAATCTATAGACTCAAAATTTAAGTCGGCTAATGCACTAGGGTGGAACACAATGTTTGTAAAAACAGGATTTGGATGAAATTTTCGATTTTTTTTGGGGGGTTGTCATGAATTAAGCTCCTTTTCGCTCTAGGACGCATAGTTTAGGAGATATGAGCAAAACAAGTTTTTCATATAAAAATTTCAATTTTTTCAGGATTTGGATGAAATTTTCGATTTTTTTGGGGGGTTGTCATGAATTAAGCTCCTTTTCGGTCTAGGACGCATAGTTTAGGAGATATTAACAAAACAAGTTTTTCATATAAAAATTTAAAATTTTTCAGGATTTGGGTGAAATGTTCGATTTTTTTGGGGGTGGTTATGAATTAAGCTCCTTTTCGCTCTAGGACGCATAGTTTAGGAGATATGAGCAAAACAAGTTTTTGATATAAAAATTTCATTTTTTTCAGGATTTGGATGCAATTTTCGAGTTTTTGGGGGTGATCATGAATTAAGCACTAACTTATAATACCCTGTTCCACAGCATGGCGCAGGGTATACAAATTTTAACGGTATAAAACCATATGTGTCTGAATGGAATATATCAAAATGCTGTTGTAAGTTGTAAACAATAATAGAACTGTCACTGCACAGAAAAAAAATATATTTTGTTTTCAATCACGAAATTAACTCATTCAATTAATTTTAAATTGAAAAGTCTTCAATCACAGAAAATATGGTATCAATCAACAAAATAAAACAAAAAAGATAATTATTTTAATTAACAAATTAATTGATTCAATTAAGTTTTTGTTTCAATTAAAAATTTGTTGAACCAATTAAATTTTTAGTTGAATATTGTATACAATCTAATTAAAATTTTAATTAGAAAAATTGTAATTATACTTTTTTAGGTGTGATATAAATCTGTTAGCTCCCAGATGAGCGGTTTAAGAAATGATAGCAACCTGAAATTGTTTGCTTATAATTTTTGCATATTCAGAGTATTTGATTATATTCTTAGCCTTCTTACACCTTTCTTGCACGCACCATTTCTTATTTAATATAGAGGTAGGTCGATATGTGCATATTTAAGTTAATCTTATATATCTATATATGTGTACTATTCTACAAAAATAAATGCATGAGTGTGTGTGCACATGTGACTGGAATAAAATTATAAAGCCAAATAACAAAAACTGTAAAGATAAATTACAGAGTGTGGTTTACCACCCTCAACTAAAACTTTTTAAAAACTTTTTAATTAATTCGAACAATGAAACGGTATCAATGCCCAGTTAAAGTTTTTCCACAATTACGGGAAATTCTATAAAATTGATAAAAAAAAACGAGGAGGAATCAACTTTTGAAATCTCTACTTTACTAAACTATTAATTAAATTTAATTGTCTCAATTTATTTAACTTTGCCAGAGGTATTGAAAAAGCCAAACATAAAAACCAAATATCATATTAAATCCGTGTTGAATATTTTCCCATAGAAAAAAAAACAATCACCACTGAATTACTTAAATACTTGTAAAAGACTCCGTCAGGCTTTTCAAAAAAAAAATAATAAAAAACTCATACAATGAAAGTGAATGTCATGTTAAACATGACAGCAAAATGTGTGCATCACCCAAGCTTTATGGATTATATCCATGTTGGCATTTTGCATGCAATTCATGGCATTTCATAATTTCCGTAATAGACATTTTTTCCATAACCACAATGACAACAGAAAACAAAAACGAAAAAATGAAACAAAATCATTAACGTCCACAAAGCATGATACGGGCAAGTGGCAAATATGATGATTTTATTACTGTTGCTTCACTGGATTTTATGATAATTTTTCCTGGAATTGCATTTTTTGTTTTTTTTTTTTTTATTATTAGGGTGGATTCATGAGGTATGAAATAATAAAAATGCACAAATTTTATTCAAACAAAATGATTCTGTTCATATGCCAAAGAGGCCATCGATTGGCCACTAAAGACTCAAGTACCACCGATGGATGCTCCCCGTTCGTATTCATCGACCGTTGGGTCAAAATAAATGCCGAAAAAACGTCGCCAAAAAAGTAGTAAAACTGCTCGTTTGTTTTTTGAAAATGCTCTTTTTGGTGCAATTTTTTTCGCAGGTTTTAGCATCCCCACAACAAGAAAAATGGAAGTTGTTCGACAAACATTTATTTAAGAGCATTCCGGGATCTCCCATAAAATTTTCCACTTCCGATAAAGCTATTTTGGGTCAGTCTTAGAAAATGCGCCATTTCGCCGTTTAAAGTCAATATTTAAATTTTTTACAATTAAATGTTGCAAAGAAGAAGAAGGGAGCCACCGTGGTTCAATGGTTAGCATGCCCGCCTTGCATACACAAGGTCGTGGGATCGATTCCTGCTACGACCGAACACCAAAAGTTTTTCAGCGGTGGATTATCCCACCTCAGTAATGCTGGTGACATTTCTGAGGGTTTCAAAGCTTCTCTAAGTGGTTTCACTGCAATGTGGAACGCCGTTCGGACTCGGCTATAAAAAGGAGGTCCCTTATCATTGAGCTTAACATGGAATCGGGCAGCACTCAGTGATAAGAGAGAAGTTCACCAATGTGGTATCACAATGGACTGAATAGTCTAAGTGAGCCTGATACATCGGGCTGCCACATAACCTAACCTAACCTAAAGAAGAAGAGGAAACCAATAAAAAAAGTTAAAAAAAACTATGAAAATAAAATTAAAAATTTTATCCCCGCAAGGATCTGGACATGTGTCAGTTGACTTTTTCACATTCAATGTAGTTATTTTGCGAAGGTGTTGCAAATTACAAGAATTTTAAATCTTTTCTTGAGTCTAAATCGGAAAAATGTAATTATACAAAAATATGTACCGAAAATAAAAAAACACTAATAAAAAATAATATTTTAGAAAAATATTTAAAAAAACAAAATTGACCACCGGTGAGATTTGAACCTGCGTTCATTATTTTGCATTCATACTAATAAAGAACATCTCGAGAAGTAGGTAGAATGGTATGCGTAGTTGTCAAATTACGTTAATATCACACATTTGAATTGACGTTTCGAGTGTGATATGGCGTTCAGTTACGGTGCCAATAGTCCCAGATTCAACCCCTGAATGCACCGAAAAAGTTTTTCACAAAAAAAATAATTTTTGTCTTCAATCAAGAAATTAATTGATCCAATCCAGATATGATAGTATCAATTAAAAAATTACTTGAAAGTCAATTAAAAAATGTATTGAAAAGTATTGATTTTTGTGACTGATCTTTGTTTCAATTCAATTAAATTAAAACTTTAATTGGAAAAATTGTCTTGAAATTTTTTTCTGTGTAGATAATAAGAAAAGAATTTTAACAAACATATTGATAACAAGTATATACGTAAGTTCGGCCAGGCCGAATCTTATGTACCCTCCACCATGGATTGCGCAGAAACTTCTATTAAAGACTGTCATCCACAATCGAATTACTTGGGTTGTGGTCATAAGCGTAGGAAGGCCTCTGGGGAGGGGGCTTAGACCCCCCCAGAAAAATTTTAGCCCCCCCCAGAATTTGAAAACCTATTTACGATTTTACATTTTTCTAAAAATTAAACAAGTATATACAACCGCACAAAGTTCCGCTAAGGACTTTCATGCACAATCGAATTAATTTAGTTGTGATAGCAGTTGCCGATGGCAATGTTTGAAATCTGATATTTATAAATAAATCTGTGGTTGAACTTTTGATTTAGTTGAATAACTAAAGCTCCTTTATTATTTTATTTAGTCTGGTTTAGTCAATTTAATTAAAAAAAATAGTAATTGATACTATTCTTTCATAAATTAATATCTTAATAATGCTGCAAAAAAGCATAGCCAAAAAGAAGTGAAAATCTTCTTTTTGGGTCCGGAAGTGGTGCAAAATTGGCGGAGAAGCGATGAATGTAATATGAAATTGTCATAGAACGAATGTCCACCGTTTCAACAGCCGTTGCAATGAATTTGCATCAATCTTAAGTTGTGATCCAAATTCAGTGTTTTGAATGTGAATTAAAAAAATTTGTTATATTTTCCCAAATAATTAATTTTTATATTTTTTATGATTTTTAATGCATTCTAACGCTTGTTTGAAACGTTTTCTCTCGAATATTTTCAAAAATTCTATAAAAATGTCTATAATGAATTTAGCATTTTTGTGGCAAAATTTGAATAATTTGTACCATTTTATTTATTCTTACCTTTTTTAAAAGAAAATAAAAAATTACGCATTAAAATATGAAAAATTGAAGTAAAAAACTTCGTGTGTAGTTAAAATAATTAACTTCTTTTTGAGGACATTTTTGGAAGTGCTTTTAAAGATGTGACCAGTGGTGCCAACTGTTTTGGGCTGAAAATCGTCAATTTTTAAAATATTTTTCGTCAAAATCGTCATTTCGTCCCAAAAAAATCGTCAAAAAATCGTCACCCATAAAACAGCTCAAAAAAAGATTTAGCAATAAATGAAAAATTTTATTCCAACAAAAACATAAGAAAAGGCTTTAATTCATTTTAGTTCCATAAAAAAATGCCGTTTAACTCTCCAACTAAGTCATCTAGTTTCCAGTTTTTTAAACGAAGATTAATTAAATTAAACTTTTAATTAATTTAAAGTAATATTCCTGATTGTGACTTCATGTACTACATTAACAACATTTTCTTGACAGACAATTTCCTATTCTTCAAGCGAATTATTTACTGGCTCGTGTAAAATTTTTTATTATTATTTCTATTATCGGTAATGAATAACGGGCATTTAAGTAAACTGGCTTCATAACAATCAGAATTATTTAGTTTTAAATAGTTTTTTTTTTTTTTTTTTTTTTTGACAAAAGAATACCATGCAATGTTTAAGTTTCAAAGGAATTCCGCATTTTAGGTTTATGTATATTGAAATTTCTGTCTACATTGGAGACGGTTGGGAGCAAGCTACATATAAATTGTCATATTCTGAGATTAAAAACGCTTGTTTATATTACAACGGATGAATATCGTCAACTTATAACTAATCACTTTGAAAAATCGTCAAATCGTCGTAAAAAACGTTAAAAAGAAACACTTGTGTCGAGCATTATAAAAAATCGTCAACTCATAACTACGTTGTTTAAAATCGTCGTCAAATCGTCAGAGGCCAAATTTACCATCAAAAATCGTCAAAATGACGATAAATCGTCAGAGTTGGCACCACTGGATGTGACATTAGAACAGCTCCCAATTTTTTTGCTGGGAAAATTGTGGAACTACTTTTAGTTGCGTTATTATAAATTAATTGTCGAGTTATTTTGATGCCTATATTGTTATTAATTTTTATGAAATAAAACATTAATTGAACCTATAAGTTCAGTCTATAAATTTTCAGCTAGGGGGGCTATAGCCCCCCCTAGGAAAATTGTCTAGCTACGCTAATGGTTGTGGTAATACTTACCGATGACAAGGTATCTTAAAACTTCCTAATATTGTCTTCTAAATTGGATGTTAGTCCATACGGAGTATATATTATCAAAAAAAAAACCAAATTTGATAATTGACTTCTTGACCGAAATGAATTTTTATGAAAGGGGGTCGGTTTATATGGTCCAATTTTTGTGTGATTAGTACCAAATTTTAGCAAGATCAAAAGAAATTTGCTCACTGCTGAAAAAGTAAAATCTGGGGATCGGTTTATCTGGGGTCTATATATAACTATGGCCTAATTCGGTCCACTTTTGACATGATTGTTAAAGACCATATATTATCATAACGTACAAATTTCAGCCGAATCGGATGAAATTTGTTCCTCCAAGAAATTTGTTCTTCCAAGAGGCTCCCGAGGTCAAATCTAGGGATCGGTTTATATGGGAGCTATATATAATTATGGACCAATATCGAGCAAATTTTGCATGGTTGTTAGTTACCATATACCAATACAACTTACAAAATTTTAAAAGAATCGGACGAAATTTGCTCCTCCAAGAGGCTCCGAAAGCCAAATCTGGGGATCGGTTTATATGGGAGCTATATATAATTATGGACCGATATGGACCAAGTTTCACATGGTTGTGAAAGACAATATCCTAACAACACGTACCAAATTTTAACCGAATCGGACGAAATTTGCTCCTCCAAGAGGCTCCGGAGGTCAAATCTGGGGAACGGTTTATATGGGGGCTATATATAATTTTGGACCTCTATGTAATAATTTTAGCATAAATGTTAGAGACTATATACTAACACCACATACCAAATTTCAACCAGATAGGATAGAATTTGCTCCTGTTAGAGCGTCCGCAAGCCAAATCGGGGGTTCGGTTTATATCGGGGCCATATATAATTCTGGACCTATATGGACCAATTTTTTTCATGGGTGTTAGAGGTCATATACTAACACCACATACCAAACTTCAACCAGATAGGATGAAATTTGCTCCTGTTAGAGCGTCCGCAAGCCAAATCGGGGGTTCGGTTTATATGGGGGCTATACGTAAACGTGGTCCGCTATGGCCCATTTGCAATACCATCCGACCTACATCAATAACAACTACTTGTGCCAAGTTTCAAGTCGATAGCATGTTTCGTTGGGAAGTTAGCGTGATTTCCACAGACGGACGGACAGTCGGACAAACGAACGGACACATCTAGATCGACTCCGAATTTCACTACAACCCAGAATATAACAGATTGGCTGATAAGTCCCCGGTCTAACAAAGAAAAACACATTTTTTTGTCAAAATTCGTTTTTATTATTCAACATAGTTCCCTTCAAGAGCGATACAACGATTATAACGACCTTCCAATTTTTTGATACCATTTTGGTAGTACTTCTTCGGTTTTGCCTCAAAATAGGCCCCAGTTTCGGCAATCACCTCTTTATTGTAGCCAAATTTTTTTCCTGCGAGCATCCTTTTGAGGTCTGAGAACAAGAAAAAGTCGCTGGGGGCCAGATCTGGAGAATACGGTGGGTGGGGAAGCAATTCGAAGCCCAATTCGTGAATTTTTGCCATCGTTCTCAATGACTTGTGGCACGGTGCGTTGTCTTGGTGGAACAACACTTTTTTCTTCTTCATATGGGGCCGTTTTGCCGCTATTTCAACCTTCAAACGCTCCAATAATGACATATAATAGTCACTGTTTATGGTTTTTCCATTCTCAACATAATCGATAAAAATTATTCCATGCACATCCCAAAAAACAGAGGCCATTACTTTGCCAGCGGACTTTTGAGTCTTTCCACGGTCGCTGTCCACTCAG
The DNA here is from genome assembly GCF_050003625.1 of Haematobia irritans. NCBI lineage: Eukaryota > Metazoa > Arthropoda > Insecta > Diptera > Muscidae > Haematobia > Haematobia irritans. Next base: position 165,247,685 of record NC_134399.1, on the reverse strand, counting down.
CCGACTGTCGATTGGACTCAGGAGTGTAGTGATGGAGCCATGTTTCATCCATTGTCACATATCGACGGAAAAATTCAGGTGTATTACGAGTTAACAGCTGCAAACACCGCTCAGAATCATCAACACGTTGTTGTTTTTGGTCAAATGTGAGCTCGCGCGGCACTCATTTTGCACAGAGCTTCCGCATATCTAAATATTTATGAATGATATGACCAACACGTTCCCTTGATATCTTTAAGCCTCTGCTATCTCGATCAACTTCATTTTACGGTCATTCAAAATCATTTTGTGGATTTTTTTGATGTTTTCGTCGGTAACAACCTCTTTCGGGCGTCCACTGCGTTCACCGTCCTCCGTGCTCATTTCACCACGCTTGAATTTTGCATACCAATCAATTATTGTTGATTTCCCTGGGGCAGAGTCCGGAAACTCGTTATCAAGCCAAGTTTTTGCTTCCACCGTATTTTTCCCATTCAGAAAACAGTATTTTATCAAAACACGAAATTCCTTTTTTTTTCATTTTTGTCACAATAACAAAAGTTGCTTCACAAAAGACGCTCTATCACACAAACTAATTGACTTACAGACGTCAAATTTTGACACGAATCATTTGAAGGTTGGTACTATATAAAAATAATATGCATTTAATACTAGCGACGCCATCTATGTGTCAGACCGGGGACTTGTCAGCCAACCTGTTATATATACTTTTCGCTTTATTTATATCGAATAATATCCACAAATATCTCCGGATTTCCAACCATTGGACTATGCGCCTGAGACATTATGGAGAGTAAGATTGTCACTAAAACATATTTGGTATGTCGTTCATCACAAGATCATGCTTTCCGGGAATGAGCCAAAATACCGCAGCGTGTAAAAGCATAACTCTCGCAATTCGAACTGAAATCTAAACTGGTGCTAAAATTTCATGTTATTACCGATTTGTTTTTTACTTAAAAAAAAGAGAATAGAAAAATATAGCGCTTTACTGTATTAATTTGTGCTGTATGCATTACAATTGCAATAACAAAGCAAGTATACCTCCCCGTCCTATGGTGGCGGATATAAAAACAAGACTCTCACATGAGTGAAGCAAATCATTTTTAATATTTTGTTGTGCAATTTTCTATCTCTGTTACAGAACAATTTATATGAAAAATTCATTTTATTTTAGTTGTGTACGTGTGTGCGTGTGTATATACGTTCGTACAATTACTGGATGTGTACTAACATGACATTTGCAATTTCATTCAAAATTTACATTGGAGCGTATGAGAAACATAAATACTTTCATGAAATAGTATATTCATACGCTCTAATGGGCAATGTAATTCATGAGAATATATGTATGTTCATATATACATGCTTTCATATAAAAACTAAGAGCATATATATGTACAATGGAAATATTATGGAAAATAAACAAATCAGGACAATGTCAGTCATATGGCCTTATATTTGAAATTTTATTCTAAAAGCTATATAAATTAAAAAAAAAACACTACTCTTTAATTAATCATAGTAAATGAAAACAAATGCATAGAAACAATGCATTGCCAGATTTATGGTTTGCACAGACATGGTGCTATATTTATCCTAAAATAATTTATTATATAAAATTGTATACTAGTGTGCAATTTAGAATGTAAATGTATTACGCATGTTTATATGAAAAATATGTCGAAAATTTAAAAAAAAAAATACTATATTATTACATTAACATAAATATAAATTATGTCCAATTATAACAAAAAAAGTCTATCGAAGGATTTTTAATTCAGCTTTTCAAAGCCTTTATTATATTACATTGTGGTGAACTTCATTTGTATAAGGGCGAAGCGACTTTTCGACCTTCATATATTTTTTATATTTTGGAAAAGTCGACTTTTCGGGGATAGTAATTAGAATGGAAAAAAACGGCTTTATGAAAATTTGGAAGTGACTAAAATTAGAAATTTTTGGAGTTTATGAACTCTCAGGTTAGGTTAGGTTATGTGGCAGCCCGATGTATCAGGCTCACTTAGACTAATCAGTCCATTGTGATACCACAGTGGTGAACTTCTCTCTTATCACTGAGTGCTGCCCGATTCCATGTTAAGCTCAATGACAAGGGACCTCCTTTTTATAGCCGAGTCCGAACGGCGTTCCACATTCCAGTGAAACCACTTAGAGAAGCTTTAAAACCCTCAGAAATGTCACCAGCATTACTGAGGTGGGATAATTTTGGTGTTCGGTCGTAGCAGGAATCGAACCCACGACCTTGTGTATGCAAGGTGGGCATGCTAACCATTGCACCACGGTGGCTCTCTCAACTTTCTTCAACTTTGGAAAATACGACTTTTCGACCGGTGGAGGGTATAAAAACGTCGTAAGTTTTTATACCCTCCACCATAGGATGGGGGGTATATTAACTTTGTCATTCCGTTTGTAACACATCGAAATATTGCTCGAAGACCCCATAAAGTATGTATATTCTGGGTCGTGGTGAAATTCTGAGTCGATCTAAGCATGTCCGTCCGTCCGTTCGTCCGTCCGTCTGTTGAAAGCACGCTAACTTCCGAACGAAACAAGATATCGAAACTTGGCACAAGTATTTGTTATTGATGTAGGTCGGACGGTATTGAAAATGGGCCATAACGGTCCACTTTTACGTATAGCCCCATATAAACGGACCCTCAGATAAGTCAATCATATTTCATCCGATCCGGCTGAAATTTGGTACATGAAGTTGGTATATGGTCTCTAACAACCATGCAAAAATTGGTCCACATGGGTCCATAATTATATATAGCCCCCATATAAACCGATCCCAAGATTTGGCTTTCGGAGCCTCAAAGAGAAGCAAATTTCATCCGATCCGGCTGAAATTTGGTACCTGGTTTTAGTATATGGTCTCTAATAACCATGCAAAAATTGGTCCACATTGGTTCATAATTATATATAGCCCCCATATAAACCGATCCCCAGATTTGGATTGCGGAGGCTCTAAGAGAAGCAAATTTCATCCGATCCGGTTGAAATTTGGAATATTGTGTTAGTATATGGTCTCTAACAACCGTGCCAGAATTGATCCATATCGGTCCATAACTATATATAGTCCCCATATAAACTGTTCTCCAGATTTGACCTCCGGATCCCCAATCACACAAAAATTTGTCCATATCGGTTCATAATCATAATTGCCACTCCAGCCAAAAATAATCTACCAAAATTTTATATCTATAGAAATTTTTGTCAAAATTTTATTTCTATAGAAAATTTTGTCAAAATTTGATTTCTATAGAAAATTTTTTCAAAATGTTATTTCTATAGAAAATTTTGTCAACATTTTTGTTCTATAGAAAATTTTGTCAAAATTTTATTTCTATAGAAAATTTTGTTAAAATTTTATTTCCATAGAAAATTTTGTCAAAATTTTATTTCTACAAAAATTTTTGTCAAAATTTTATTTCTATAGAAAATTTTGTCAACATTTTATTTCTATAGGAAATTTTGTCGAAATTTTACTTCTATAGAAAATATTGTCAAAATTTTATTTTGTCAAAATTTTATTTCTATAGGAACTTTTGTCAAAATTGTATTTCTATAAAAATATTGTGAAACTTAATTATATACGTATTTAATCGCCCTTTTTAATATATACTACGTATGGACTACCTTCCAATTTAGAAGACGGTATTAGGAAGTTTTAAGATACCATGCCATCGGCAAGTGTTACCGCAACCCAAGTAATTCGATTGTGGATGACAGTCTTCAGTAGAAGTTTCTACGCAATCCATGGTGGAGGATATATAAGCTTCGGCCTGGACGAACTTACGGCCGTATATACTTGTTTTTTTCTTTTTTCTTTTTTTTGGAAAAATGTCGGTAGCAATGAAGAGAGGAATCTCCTTGTTAAACCATTTTTGCCTAAGCTCGATAGCGCTATGTCTTCTTGGGGTGTCTATGATCTGCGGACGAAACGACTGGACCTTCGAAATGATTATGGCCTGCAACACGAATGTGGATCTGTGGTATTCAGGTCTATTTCCGGCGAATCGGAACCGTTTGATATTTTTATAGCCTGCGACACACTGTGGGACAGGATTAACGAGTGCTAAGTGACAGGACCTTCGAAATGGATTATGGCCCGCTACACGGACGAAAAAGACTGTTTGGGTGTAAAAATTATATGTTTGGAACAAATTTTCTTTTCGTGAACGTGCGTGAGCTTGAGTCCTACCAAAAAATATCGTGCGTGAGTGTGCGTGAATAAGATTTCTCCGTCGTGAGTGTGCATGAACAAAATACGTGCACACCTCTAATCTATGGTATTTAGTAGAGCATTGCATGAGAACATTCATTCATAGCGCACACAACTGCACTCATGAAACGGTTCGAGAAGACTGAATAATCTTCATTGATCGAATGAATAGAATGAGAACACTGGCTTGATCGAATCGGTTCGAATGAATGTAAATGTATGAATGAGACATGGTTTGAATCACACCCAATAATTCAGTATCGAGTGAATGTTGTTGTGACGTCACATCATTGAAGTTGTGCATTTGTTTCCATTCTCGGTCGCAAGCAAACATTCGATTGCATTTGGTGAAACGGGATAATCGAGAATACTCGAACATTTAGCGGGAGTTTCGGGAATTTGCAAAGTTCTCGAGTATGTTATGACAAAAAATGGAATCATGCTTAATGCGAAAAGAAGTCATACAGTTTGTGTTTCTTTAGATATAAGTGTGTAATTAATAGTTAAGCTTATTGACGATAAAATGAGTAATTCTAACAAGGTAAATGTTTAAATTTGTTATGTTTTTATATGTAACTAGCAAAAGTAAATTTATTTTTGTATTTTTTGTCTGTTTTTTATACCATCCACCATAGGAAGGGGGTATATTAAGTTTGTCATTCCGTTTATAATACATCGAAATATTGCTCTAAGACCCCATAAAGTATATATATTCTGGGTCGCGGTGAAATTCTGAGTCGATCTACGCATGTCCGTCCGACCGTCTGTTGAAATCACGCTAACTTCCGAACGAAACAAGCTATCGACTTGAAACTTGGCATATGTAGTTGTGTAGGTCGGATGGTATTGCAAACGGGCCATATTTTATCAAAATTTTATTTGTATAGAAAATTTTATCAACATTGTATTTCTATAGAAAATTTTATCAAAATTTTATTTCTATAGAAAACTTTGTGAAAATTTTATTTCTATACAAAATTTTATCAAAATTTTATTTCTATAGAAAATTTTATCAAAATTTTATTTCTATAAAAAATGTTGTCATAATTTTATTTCTATAGAAAATTTTGTCAAAATTTTATTTTTATAGAAAATTTTATCAACATTATATTTGTATTATATTTGAGGTCATATGAATAAAAACAGATGTTGTTGTTTTTTTGAGTTGTATTTTTATTTAATATTATCCAATATTTCGAAACATCTCCGATGTTCGTCTTCAGGGAAATTTTTTTAGAAGTAAAGAACAATGAACTTATTCGCAAACGAGTAAATCTATAAAAAAAATTTATTTCTATAGAAAATTATTAACATTTTATTTCTATAGAAAATTTTCTCAAAATTTTATTTCTATAGAAAATTTTGTCAACATCGTATTTCTATAAAAAATTTAATCAAAATTTTATTTCTATAGAAAATTTTATCAAAAATTTTATTTCTATAGAAAATTTGGTCAAAATTTTATTTATCTAGAAAATTTTATCAACATTTTATTTCTATAAAAAATTTTGTGAAAATTTTATTTCAATAGAAAATTTTGTCGACATTTTATTTCTATAAAAAATTTTGTGAAAATTTTATTTCAATAGAAAATTTTGTCGACATTTTATTTCTATGGAAAATTTTGTCAAAATTTTATTTCTATAGAAAAAGGAAAATTATACAATTATTATTCGAGCTTTATGGACAGATATAGATTAAGGAATAATTGTATAATTAGATATAATGCATTTGGACGTCAATTGCCTGTTTCGGTATCAGGCTAACATGTAATATAATGAAAAAGGAAAAATATTTTATTTCCTTTAAATACGAATGCCCCTTATTTTTTATACGAAAAAGTGAATTGGATTTTTAACGATTACTTACTATAATGCCCAAAAATATCATCCCAAATGTTTCTCCTAAAAACTAGAGCAATATTTAGTTTTGCTGTTAATACCTTTTTACATAGAAATGCAGAAGGTTTTGTCCACTTTAAGTTATTTTTTTACTTCATACACAAGCGCCTTTCCATCAACTTACAACTAAACAAACGTACAATACATATAAAAGTTGTTGTTATTGTTACTACGTGAGGGCAAAAAAAGATTCGAAATCCTCGATTCCTTCACTTTGTTTTCGAAAACAATTTGACTCGTTGTGTTTGATCCCGAAGACTGAAGTTGTTTGATTGACCGTTTCATACAACACAAACGAAAACGAGTTATGGTTGTATTCGAACTTACAAACATCGGTCCAAACGGGAACGACTACAAATCTCTACCTTACTTGTTGGGCTTCGAGATGTTCTCGAACACAAAAATATATGACCGATGCAATGCTCTAGTATTTAGGTCCATTCCCGGCGATATTTTTATACCCTTTTGATATTTTTATACCCTGCAACACACTGTGCATATATTTGCAACACCCAGAAGAAGACGAAATAGACATAATGTGTCTTTGGCAATATTGCTGAGCACCGGGCCATAAGTTGATCTAGCCATGTTCGTCTGTCTTTGAACACATTTTTGTGATCAAAGTCTAGGTTGTAATTTAAGTCCAATCAACTTCAAATTTTGTTTCAGATAAAGCTACCATATAAAGGGTGATTTGTTAAGAGCTTGATAACTTTTTTTTTTAAAAAAACGCATAAAATTTGCAAAATCTCATCGGTTCTTTATTTGAAACGTTAGATTGGTCCATGACATTTACTTTTTGAAGATAATTTCATTTAAATGTTGACCGCGGCTGCGTCTTAGGTGGTCCATTCGGAAAGTCCAATTTTGGGCAACTTTTTCGAGCATTTCGGCCGGAATAGCCCGAATTTCTTCGGAAATGTTGTCTTCCAAAGCTGGAATAGTTGCTGGCTTATTTCTGTAGACTTTAGACTTGACGTAGCCCCACAAAAAATAGTCTAAAGGCGTCAAATCGCATGATCTTGGTGGCCAACTTACCGGTCCATTTCTTGAGATGAATTGTTCTCCGAAGTTTTCCCTCAAAATGGCCATAGAATCGCGAGCTGTGTGGCATGTAGCGCCATCTTGTTGAAACCACATGTCAACCAAGTTCAGTTCTTCCATTTTTGGCAACAAAAAGTTTGTTAGCATCGAACGATAGCGATCGCCATTCACCGTAACGTTGCGTCCAACAGCATCTTTGAAAAAATACGGTCCAATGATTCCACCAGCGTACAAACCACACCAAACAGTGCATTTTTCGGGATGCATGGGCAGTTCTTGAACGGCTTCTGGTTGCTCTTCACTCCAAATGCGGCAATTTTGCTTATTTACGTAGCCATTCAACCAGAAATGAGCCTCATCGCTGAACAAAATTTGTCGATAAACACATTTCGAACCGAACACTGATTTTGGTAATAAAATTCAATGATTTGCAAGCGTTGCTCGTTAGTAAGTCTATTCATGATGAAATGTCAAAGCATACTGAGCATCTTTCTCTTTGACACCATGTCTGAAATCCCACGTGATCTGTCAAATACTAATGCATGAAAATCCTAACCTCAAAAGAATCACCCTTTATATCTTTCGGCCGATGTATACTAATATAGCCCCAGAAGCCAGAATTTAAGCATGATTTGCTTGAAATTTTGCACAAGGAGTGTAATTAGTAGTATCGTAAAGTGTGTCGAATTTGGTTGAAATCGGTTCAGATTTAGATATAGCTCCCATATATATTTTGCCCGATATACACTTATATGGCCCCAGAAGCCGGAGTTTTACGCTGATATGCTTTAAATTTGTACAGGGAGTACAATTAACGTTCTCGATATACGTGCCAAGTTTGGTTGAAATAGGTTCACTTTTAGATATAGCTCTCATATATAACTTTCGTCCGATTTACACTTATATGACGCCAGAAGTCAAATTTGCAAACCGATTTAAGTGAAATTTTGCATAGGGAGTGGAATTAACATTGTATCTGTGTGTGCCAAATTTGGTTGAAATCGGTTCAGATTTAGATATAGCTCTCATATATATGTTTTTCTGATTTCGGCAAAATTGGCCAAAAAAGCCAAATTTTCCATGTTGAAACGCCATTGCTAAATCGAAAACTTGTAAAAATGACTCCCATTTTCCTATACTTATAATAAATATCTATCGACCGAGAAATATCATTAATACACTTTTGCAAAGTTGCGTAAAAACTGCTTCAGATTTAAATGCTAATATGCTATCGAAAATGTGGATCTAGTAAGTGGTGCAGGGTATAATATAGTCGGTCCTGCCCGACTTTAGACTTTTCTTACTCGTTTTTTAATACCAACATCGCACTCAAAAATGCCCCAGAAGCAAAAGCCCAACTGATTGAGATTTTGGTAGCCATTGTCCAGTAGAAATGAATTGAGGAACCCCCTTGTAACACAACTCTTGGTTGACACGTGCTGTTCTGTCGGAATATTTATAATCTGCGGCAAAATTTTTGCCTTCCCAGGGCTTGAATGGTGTCTTTAGAACATTTTCCTGATGATATTCACCATTTATTTTGAAACAAAAGTCGATGAATATAAGCGATGAGTGAACAACGGCCGTTACGGCGACCCACACCATTTTGAATGACAGTGCTTTCTGGTGGCTAACCGAAGGTCTACAGAATTCCGATAGAAAATCCGATCATTTTATTTGTTAATAAGCTACTCATTTGCGAATGGCTTCTCATCGGAAATAACATAATCCGATAACTGGCCTCTTTCATGCAAGCAAAACAACTCCTCGACTCTTTCCAATCCAGTCTTCTAGCCAAATGTAAAGCAATCACATTTTTATACCCACCACCATAGAATGGTTACGGGAGTATAATAAGTTTATCATTCCGTTTGTAACATATCGAAATATCGATTTTCGACTATATATAGTATATATATATTCTTGATCAGGGAGAAATTCTAAGACGATGTAACCATGTCCGTCTGTCTTTCTGGCTGTCTGTTGTAATCACGCTACAGTCTTCCATTATGAAGCAATCGTGCTGAAATTTCCCACAAACTCGTATTTTGTCTGCAGGCAGGTCAAGTTCGAAGATGGGCTATATCGGTCCAGGTTTTGATATAGTCTCCATATCAACCAACCTCCCGATTTGGGCCTTGGGCTTATAAAAACCGTAGTTTCTATTGGAAATCTAGAGGTATTTTAAGACCACAAAGAGGTCTACCAAAAATGATAAGTATCGGTCCATGTTTTGATAGGTTAGGTTAGGTTAGGTGGCAGCCCGATGTATCAGGCTCACTTAGACTATTCAGTCCATTGTGATACCACATTGGTGAACTTCTCTCTTATCACTGAGTGCTGCCCGATTCAATGACAAGGGACCTCCTTTTTATAACCGAGTCCGAACGGCGTTTCACATTGCAGTAAAACCACTTAGAGAAGCTTCGAAACCCCCAGAAATGTCATCAGCATTGCTGAGGTGGAATAATCCACTGCTGAAAAACTTTTTGGTGTTCGGTCGAAGCAGGAATCAAACCCACGACCTTGTATATGCAAGGCGGGCATGCTTACCATTGCACCACGGTAGCTCCGAAATGCTTTATTCAAAGTTTATTTTTGGTTTAAAAAAAAACTTTCAATGTAGGTCATTTTCCATTAATAATGTTTTCTTCTTTTCAGTCGATTTTTGCTGGATCGATTTTTGAGATATAGAGTTCTAACTAATTCAGTAAAAGGCAAAAAATTTCTGAAATTTGCAATTTTAAAACCGCATGAAGTTTGTTTTCATTTATGGCACAATTTTATCTAAGGGCATAAGTTTTCAATTTATTGATGAAAGGTCAAAGTCCCCAACCCACTATGTCAACGCTTCCCGTCGCCTGACCGATCAGTAAGTGGCGACCGATTTAACCTTTAGTTTAGTGAAGAGTATCTAGCTTGCTGTCGTCTGTAGGACCTTAATACACATTGAATGAGGTAATATTACCTCGAAACTATTTTGGTTTAGTGAATGGGAGAAAAATTTATATTTTTAATTTTAAAAGGTGAATCCAACAATAACATTCATCTTTTAAAATTAAAAATATACATTTTTCTCCCATTCACTAAACCAAAATAGTTTCGAGGTAATATTACCTCATTCAATCACTCTGGTTGCTTGTAAATATGTCCATATTCCTTCACCTTTCGACACTGTTCAATAAAACTATTTCCACTTTAGAAATATAAGAAAAGCTATTTACATTTATAGACACGTCATGATGACAAAAGCAGTAACAATAAAAACAACAATGAAGAAAAGTAGTAGTGAAAAGTGTAAGAAAAACTTTTCTTACAAAACAATGCAAATTTTCAATTACTTTAAAGAAAAAAAAAACAAAAAACAAACATCAATCCAACCATCATTGTTGTCGTCTTGTATCCTTAATTCAATGGAGCCTCAACAATGACATTGACTTGACTTTTCTGAACATGCAAGCATTACTCAACCTCTCCAGTAGATAACCTAACCGCCTGGAGGTTCCTTTGCAAAATACACAACACTTTTTTCCTATCGAAGGGGGTGGCTAAAATATTGCCAATGGCAAACTAGAGTTCACCTCCCCTCTGTCTTGAGTAATATTTAACCAGACCAGGCGGCAACTGTTAACATTTCAACGAATGGATTTAGTTCATTTTTTTTTGTAATTCAACGCTATTCCACAATGTGAATGTTGTTTACAAATATCTTTCTCAAATAAAATAACAGCAAGAGCCATAAGACAAGAGAATTGCAACAGAAGAGGAATTGGAGAAGATTCCTCTCATATGAATATAGCTTCAAATGATATATCTTGTGATGAGAGTACTTACTGAATCGATCTGAAATGAAATGAACAAAATTTAATGTAATTTAAATTAATTTGAATTAATTTTATTTATTATAATTTAAATAAATATTATTTTACTTCATGTGCAGCCTATCTTTGCCTTTGAACTCACAGGTTTCCCCATATATCGTTGGGCAATTTTTTTATTTTACTACATCGATTTGTAAAAGTTTTATATTATTTTAATAAAACAATTAAAATCGTTTCTCGACTTGGGCGGGCGGAAGCTAATAACAATGCAACAATGCAAAAATAAGAAAATTAAAGGACAAAGAACAAAGTCTGAAAATCTAGAAAGTAGAGACAGAAAATCTAAGTAAACCACAGTAAAAATCATCCATTTGCGGTTCTAGAAGCATAGCAGACAGACTTAAATGTTTATTAAATGGGATAAAAATTTTTGCTTTTAGATGCAAACAAAAAACAAAACAATCAAGGAATTTTAAACAGGGATCATAAAAATTTACTGATATCAACTAAACAAACATATTTATTAATGTGTCTACAACGTATTCTATTTTTGTAATTTTTGGAAAATGGGGTGAAACCTGGGACAGCTCCAACATCAAATCTTCATGATCAATATCATTAACCGACTTTTTTAAAATTGGGAAAAATCTAATTTCTTGGAAAGTCTACTTAGTTCTTGACATTCTCCAAAATTTTTAAAGACGGCTTTTTAATATATTTTTTTTTTTTTTAAATATTTGGAAGAGTCGACTTTACGACAATTGTGATCAGAATCAAAAATCTTCGTGTCGCTTCTTCAAAAATTTGAAAGATTTTCTTATTAAAAACTTGGAATATCTTTTTAAATAACTTGGAATATGGTAATAAAAATCAAAATTTAGACTTTTTCGAAATTTGGAAAAATCGTCGTTTGACCGTTTTGAAAATATTGACAAGTCGAGTTTTGACATTCATAAAGTTTTGAAAATACGTCTTTTCCATCTTTTAACTTTTGGAAAGGTAAGTTTTTGTGTTCTTAACTTTCTCCCGATTTGGAAAAACGGCTTTTCGATCTTTTGTAAATTTTTTTTAAAAGCCATAATCAAAAGACGACTTCTTGGAAAAACAATCTTTTTGACTTTTTGCAAATTTGAAAAACTCAAGTTTTTGAGTTGTTGACTTTCTTCAAACTTGTAAAAGACGATTTTTCGATATTTGCTTTTTGGAAAAGTTAACTTTTCTTTGATTTCAATCAGAATCGAAAAATCAAGTTTTCAATTATTCAAAATTTAAGAAACTCATCTTTTTTATTTTTCAAATCTCAAGATAGGTCACACTACGATCTTGCAATATCATTTGGCGCACAGCATCAATGATTTCCGAAACAACAACTGATTTTGGACGACAAAATTTTAAAAATCTTATTATGAAGTTTTTCACCAATTTTTTGTCAACATTGTTTTTCTATAAAAAAAAAAAAAAACTTTGGCAAAATTTTATTTCTACAGCAAATGTTGGCAAAATTTTATATCTACAGAAAATGTTGGCAAAATGTTATTTCTATAGAACAATTTTGCATAAGTTTATGTTCATAGAAAATTTTTGCAAAATTTTATTACTATAGGAAAATTTCTCAAAAGTTTAGTTCTATAGAATTTTTTCACAAAATGTTATTTCTATAAAAATTTTTGTCAACATTTTATTTCTATAGAAAATTGAGCCAGCTTTTATTTCTATAGAAAATGTTGTCAAAATTTTATTTTTGTTTTCACAAACATTTATTTCTATAGAAAATTTGGTAAAAATTTTAGTTCTGTAGAAAATTTGGTAAACATTTTTTGTAAAAATTTGGTAAATATTGTTGTTGTTTTTTATTTCAGCTTAAAACCATACATTGACTAAACTACAAGAGTAGCTTAACCAACAGAGGAAAAGAATGTTTGTCAAATTTATTTGGGCAAAGCCCTATAGACTGCAAGATGGTTGGATGGACGCACGTTTCGGAATTACCACATTCCTCATCAGCATCCTCTACTTGCAGCAAAACTATCAACCAATTATCAGAATAAATTCAGGCAGTTTATTAAACCCAACAAAAACCACACTTGAACCCTCCGAAAAAAGGTTTTACATTGATAGCCGGCTTATGCCGAAATAAATTCGAAACAAACATATCTCTTTTCCTATGCCACTGTCAAATCATCGATTTGAATTCACATGGCTGGGTTTATTTTGAGCGTGCCTCCTCTTCTTTTTCCATTTGTTTTGTTTTGTTATTGTTGGTTTTGTTCTTTAAGCATTGTTGTTGTTTTTTATTTCAGCTTAAAACCATACATTGACTAAACTACAAGAGTAGCTTAACCAACAGAGGAAAAGAATGTTTGTCAAATTTATTTGGGCAAAGCCCTATAGACTGCAAGATTTGGTAAATAAAAATTTCTATGAAAAATTTTGTCAAAATTTTATTTCTATAAAAGATTTTGTCAAAATTTTATGTCTATAAAAATTTTGTCAAAATTTTATTTTTATACAAAATTTTGTAAAAATTGTATTTCTACAGAAAATTTAGTCAAAATTTTATTTCTATAGAAAATTTTGTCAAAATTTTATTTCTATAGAAAATTTTGGGAAAATTTTTTTCTATAGAAAATTTGGGAAAATTTTGTCAAAAATTGTATTTCTATACAAAATTTTGTCAAAATTGTATTTCTACAGAAAATGTAGTCAAAATTTTATTTCTATAGAAAATTTTGTCAAAAATTTTATTTCTATAGAAAATTTTGTCAACATTTTATTTCTATAGAAAAATTTTGTCAAAAATTTATTTTTATAGAAAATTTTGTCAAAATTTTATTTCTATTGAAAATGTTATCAAAAATCTATTTATATAGATAATTTTGTCAAAATTTTATTTCTACAAAAAATTTTGTCCAAATTTTATTTCTATAAAAAAATTGTCAAAATTTTATTTCTATAGAAAATTTTGTCAAAATTTTATTTCTATGCAAAATTTTGTCAACATTTTATTTCTATGCAATTTTTTGTCAAAATTTTATTTTTATGCAAAATTTTGTCAAAATTTTATTTCTATAGAAAATTTTGTCAAAATTATATTTCTAAAAAAATTGTGTCAAAATTTTATTTCTATAGAAAATTTTGTCAAAATTGTATTTCTATAGAAAATTTTGTGAAAATTTTATTTCTATAGAAAATTTTGTCAAAATTCTATTTCTATAGAAAATTTTATCAAAATTTTATTTTTATAGAAAATTTTGTCACATTTTGATTTCTTTAGAAAATTTTGTCAAAATGTCCTTTCTGTAAAAGATTTTTGCAAAATTGTTATGTTCAATAAAAGATTTTGCGAAATTTTCTATTGAAAGTTAGGACAAATTTTTAATTTTATAAAATCTACCAAAACACCAATAATTCTACCAATCTACCAAACAGTAAAAAAATTACTATTTATGGTAGAATTCCACTAACTGTTGCAAACCTTGAATATATTATCAATTGGGCTGACATATTTATGACGATTCTCTGATAAGCACTTATGCGGCAAAAAATATAGCATTCCCGGATGCTATAGTGTAAGGGAAATTATCATGACATTAGCTTACACAGTTGGTTCCATCATGCATGATTATTGTGGGCGAGGACTACAAAACTGACCTCAGTGGAATATATATTCAAGCAGGACACTTTCATCTGGTGCAATTATATACTTTTTTTCTTGATATCCAGTGTATGATATTGGGATGTACCGTCATTTGTCATGTAACCACATAGAAAATCTTTAGGATAATGTCAAGCATCCTGACAACTTTCTCCAATCCAAACTCTCGTACAGTATATGATCCAAGCGATCGTTGGAATTTCTACTATATTACGAATCGATGGTTGATAATGATAATTTTTATCGTATCCGCCATGGTAGATAATTTCGGGGCACATGGATATGGCCCCTCCTTGTATTAAAAGGGTTATGGATTCAATAACACTTTCGGATGAATACTAAAAAAATATTTCAGTAGTGGGAGTAATTTACAAAAAATCGTAAATTTGTGAAACGTGTTAGGTATAGTGGCAGACCTTTTTATCTGAGGCACTTGGACAATTCAGTCAATTGTAATACCATCGAATGCTGCCCGACATCAGGTTTGAACTCAATAACAAGAAACTTCCTCTTTAAAACAGAGCCCGGTGTAACCAAATTATACCATAAATATTTCCCGACCCCGCAATTATTATTGTAAACTAGTGAACATTTTATAAGAAAAAAATCCACTGTTTTATTAAACATGCAACTCGGTCAATTAATTGTCCATTTCATGTCAAAATTGATTGCAAATTTCACATAGTATTAATTCTGTGTGTGTGTATATATTATCAAGGGTGTGCGTGTGAGTGAGTACTTATGCAGTCATTGTATGAGCATGTAATCGCGTGTGTATTGTGCTATGAGGGAAGCCAATGTCCCTATTATATTCATTTGACCTTTTGCCACACAAACCTATAAAACTCAAATCCTTTGATAAATGAACGAAGAGAAAGCGTGTCCAGTCCAATTCACATACCAATACTCAGATAATCAGACATTCACGTGCGTGTATTTGTATTTGTATTTGTTTTTTTTTTACGATGAAACTCAGAAAAGCAAACAAAATTCAAAAATAAAAAATCAACAAAGCGATAATGCATTAATCTAGAGAGCGAACTATGAATGCATGACCTAAGGAAACAACAAAAATTAGTGTAACGAGAAAAGAACAAACAAACAGCAGACTTAAAAGGAAGTCTGGAAAAGCTTTTCACCACTAATTAGTTTCATTTAGACGACCCCTCTTTGGTTATTGGATGAATAACTAAAAATACTCTCATTACTCCATGACTTTCAATGAGAGCAATCTCAGTTAAGGTTTCTTATACACTCCTCTCTCTGAAGCCGGTTAGGAAAGCTTTTATTTACACACAAAAAAAATATTAAATAAAGCTTTACGCCAATAGCTCTCCGCCATGAGGGTTGTGATGTGTTTTTTTTTCACTTCCTTTCCCTGATGACATCGTCATCTTTGGTAAATTCTTTCCCTTTTGGCTTTTTTACAACTTATTTTTATATCCTTTCTCATCTTCATTTTGATTTGAACTTTTCCTCATCTTATATCTTATTCTTATGTCAGCGAAGAATAAAACTAAAGAGGTTTTTTTCAAGTTTTCAACTGCTTAGTAAAGTGTTTGGAGAGGGACCATATATACCATACCTATATATTTATGTGTTTGTTTCTGGCTTTTACGTAAATCTATTTGAGTGTGTTTTATAAATTTTGTAAATGTATGTGTGTTTTTACAAGGACACCGTCTTCAAAATATGGATTTCTTGAGTTGTTATTTTTGCTTTGTTTGTCTATGGTGTTTTTTTCTCTCTATTTGACTTGAACTTTAGTATGCGTGTTGCACGTGTTTTTCATAGCTAAAAATGATGACGAAACATTCCCATAGACAAGAGTTTCATATATGGCAGGTCCTGTATGATCGAAATCATTAAGTGGCATTGTAAGACAGTGGGGTTTTTGGCCATTGCTATTACCGCCAATTTTTGTTACTGTACTAGGCTAAAAAAAGCTAGGTGGTCATTTTTATTACTAAATCAAAAAAATACAATCAAGTCGAGTCAAAATAAATTCAATTTAAATTTATTTTAATTAATCTTGAAAATTATAATTAAAAGTGGAACTAAATTAAAACGAATAATAATCAAAAATTGTAATGAATACCCGATCAGATCCACTTTTAGTTACTCGGGGTGTACCTCAAGGGTCCATACTGGGACCCCTTCTATTCACCTTGTATGCAAATGATTTGCCAAATCAATTACAATTTTGCAAAATACATCTGTATGCCGATGATGCTCAAATGTACTTAGCAAGCGATATAAACAAGTTACAGGAAACTGTTAGAAACATAAATTTGGATTTGCAAAGAGTCCATAAATGGGCATGCGCAAATGGCTTAAGCTTAAATCCATCGAAGTCAAAGTGCATTTTAATAAAGAAAAAATCACTGAAAATCAGTTTGAATGTTGACATAATTCTAAACAACGAAAGAATCGAAATTGTTGAAAATGCCAAAAACCTCGGTATATGTTTCAATTCGTCACTTACATGGTCCACTCATATTGGAAATATAATTGGATCAGCTTACAACAAACTGCGCGTTCTTTGGAATACACAATATTATACACCACAAAAAACTCGAACCTTGATTGTGAAGTCTTATATAATGCCTACCATACTGTATGGATGCGAGCTTTTTTCAAACACTGACGCAAACAGCAAGCAAAAACTCAATCTTCTATTTAATAACATAACAAGGAATGTCTATGGCTTGAGGAAATATGATCACATATCTACTTTCAAAACTAAAATATATGGTGTATCCTTTGAAACTCTTTTAAAAAGTAAAGCCTTGTGTTGTTTGCACAAGATTATACATCACAATGAACCAGATTACCTATACGAAAGATTGATTTTCTGTAGGTCAAACAGAGGGAAGAAGCTGGTACCTTTTCGACACCAAAGTTTAACATCAGAGTGGCAGTTCTTTATTCACGCTGTGCGTCTCTGGAATGCCCTACCATCAACACTACAAACCATCAGCAACACCTATCAATTCAAAACAAAAATATATAACTACTTTTTAAATACTTAGAATTTTACTGTTACGTTTAATTTGTTTGTGATTATATAAATTGTATTAGTTTTACATATTATATACCTAATTTTGCTGAACCATATAACTTAATCAATATATATTCCTATGCTATAATTATAAGATTTAAAGGGTGATTTGTTAAGAGCTTGATAACTTTTTTTTTAAAAAAAATGCATAAAATTTGCAAAATCTCATCGGTTCTTTATTTGAAACGTTAGATTGGTCCATGACATTTACTTTTTGAAGATAATTTCATTTAAATGTTGACCGCGGCTGCGTCTTAGGTGGTCCATTCGGAAAGTCCAATTTTGGGCAACTTTTTCGAGCATTTCGGCCGGAATAGCCCGAATTTCTTCGGAAATGTTGTCTTCCAAAGCTGGAATAGTTGCTGGCTTATTTCTGTAGACTTTAGACTTGACGTAGCCCCACAAAAAATAGTCTAAAGGCGTCAAATCGCATGATCTTGGTGGCCAACTTACCGGTCCATTTCTTGAGATGAATTGTTCTCCGAAGTTTTCCCTCAAAATGGCCATAGAATCGCGAGCTGTGTGGCATGTAGCGCCATCTTGTTGAAACCACATGTCAACCAAGTTCAGTTCTTCCATTTTTGGCAACAAAAAGTTTGTTAGCATCGAACGATAGCGATCGCCATTCACCGTAACGTTGCGTCCAACAGCATCTTTGAAAAAATACGGTCCAATGATTCCACCAGCGTACAAACCACACCAAACAGTGCATTTTTCGGGATGCATGGGCAGTTCTTGAACGGCTTCTGGTTGCTCTTCACTCCAAATGCGGCAATTTTGCTTATTTACGTAGCCATTCAACCAGAAATGAGCCTCATCGCTGAACAAAATTTGTCGATAAAAAAGCGGATTTTCTGCCAACTTTTCTAGGGCCCATTCACTGAAAATTCGACGTTGTGGCAGATCGTAAGTCTATTCATGATGAAATGTCAAAGCATACTGAGCATCTTTCTCTTTGACACCATGTCTGAAATCCCACGTGATCTGTCAAATACTAATGCATGAAAATCCTAACCTCAAAAGAATCACCCTTTATATCTTGTTGTATAGGAAATTCGCATAAATAAAATAAAATAAATAAAATAAAAAATAAAATTGTAATAATAATATGTAAAATAATCAAAACATGTTAAAAAAATATAACATGTTTTGATTATTTTACAGTTTAAATTTAAATTAAAACAAAATAATATTAAAATTTAATTAAAAATAAAATTAAATCCAACTTTTTTCAAAATACTTGCCTAAAAGAGGTTAGGTGGCAATTTGTTACTAAATCAAATAAAATTAAAAAAATTAACTCAATCTAATCAAGATAAATTAAAACTAAGTAAATTAATATAAATAAAACCTTAACAAAATATACATAATTAAAACTAAAACATGAATTTAAATTATAACGAAAATTTTATTAAAATGGAATGAAAAAAGCTAACTGCGATTCAAATCAAGTTAAAATAAAATTGTCTGAATTAAGATAAAAAAATGATATATATCAAATTAAAACTGAAACAAAATTTAAATTAAAACTAATATTAAATTTAAAATTAGAATTATATTTTAATTTAAATTTAAATTATAACTAAAATTATATTCAAAATTGAAAAAATAAAACTAAACCGAACTGTTCCTACAGTACTGGTCTAAAATAGGTTAAGTGGCAAGTTGTTATTCGATGAAATAAAACTAAAATGCATAAAGAAAAAAATAATAATTTTGCAATAAGAATTAAAACTTAAATTTAAATTATAACTAAAATTATTTGAAATTGTATTAAAAATAAAGTTAAAGATCAGATTCAACCAAACAAAAAATAGACCTATAAAATTAAATTTTGATAAAATAATATAGATCGAAATAAAATTAAAAAAAAACGTAACAAAATTTAAATTAAAACTAATTACAAATTTAAAATTTATATTTAAATTTAAATTAAAACTAAAATTAGAATTAAAATTAAAATTAAAATTAAAATTAAAATTAAAATTAAAATTAAAATTAAAATTAAAATTAAAATTAAAATTAAAATTAAAATTAAAATTAAAATTAAAATTAAAATTAAAATTAAAATTAAAATTAAAATTAAAATTAAAATTAAAATTAAAATTAAAATTAAAATTAAAATTAAAATTAAAATTAAAATTAAAATTAAAATTAAAATTAAAATTAAAATTAAAATTAAAATTAAAATTAAAATTAAAATTAAAATTAAAATTAAAATTAAAATTAAAATTAAAATTAAAATTAAAATTAAAATTAAAATTAAAATTAAAATTAAAATTAAAATTAAAATTAAAATTAAAATTAAAATTAAAATTAAAATTAAAATTAAAATTAAAATTAAAATTAAAATTAAAATTAAAATTAAAATTAAAATTAAAATTAAAATTAAAATTAAAATTAAAATTAAAATTAAAATTAAAATTAAAATTAAAATTAAAATTAAAATTAAAATTAAAATTAAAATTAAAATTAAAATTAAAATTAAAATTAAAATTAAAATTAAAATTAAAATTAAAATTAAAATTAAAATTAAAATTAAAATTAAAATTAAAATTAAAATTAAAATTAAAATTAAAATTAAAATTAAAATTAAAATTAAAATTAAAATTAAAATTAAAATTAAAATTAAAATTAAAATTAAAATTAAAATTAAAATTAAAATTAAAATTAAAATTAAAATTAAAATTAAAATTAAAATTAAAATTAAAATTAAAATTAAAATTAAAATTAAAATTAAAATTAAAATTAAAATTAAAATTAAAATTAAAATTAAAATTAAAATTAAAATTAAAATTAAAATTAAAATTAAAATTAAAATTAAAATTAAAATTAAAATTAAAATTAAAATTAAAATTAAAATTAAAATTAAAATTAAAATTAAAATTAAAATTAAAATTAAAATTAAAATTAAAATTAAAATTAAAATTAAAATTAAAATTAAAATTAAAATTAAAATTAAAATTAAAATTAAAATTAAAATTAAAATTAAAATTAAAATTAAAATTAAAATTAAAATTAAAATTAAAATTAAAATTAAAATTAAAATTAAAATTAAAATTAAAATTAAAATTAAAATTAAAATTAAAATTAAAATTAAAATTAAAATTAAAATTAAAATTAAAATTAAAATTAAAATTAAAATTAAAATTAAAATTAAAATTAAAATTAAAATTAAAATTAAAATTAAAATTAAAATTAAAATTAAAATTAAAATTAAAATTAAAATTAAAATTAAAATTAAAATTAAAATTAAAATTAAAATTAAAATTAAAATTAAAATTAAAATTAAAATTAAAATTAAAATTAAAATTAAAATTAAAATTAAAATTAAAATTAAAATTAACATTAAAATTAAAATTAAAATTAAAATTAAAATTAAAATTAAAATTAAAATTAAAATTAAAGTTAAAGTTATAGCTATTATGACAGATAAAATTACGATTTAAGTCACACAGAATTTAAATGGAACAATCAGGCATTATCATTTGACAAGCGAACCACAGTTCCTCTATTTTTCCCTGACCATAGAATAAACAATAACATTGAAGTAGGTGAAAGCCAAGCTAAAAAATATCACCCTGCATAAAAAAACCATGAGAATGCCAAACCAAAATCAGAAATACAAACATTTGGTGAAATATAAATTTACTCTAATAAACCGCAACTGAGGCAAATACAAACAAAAGCCTTCACACAGATGTTCACGTTCATACTATGTAAACATCGCAGAGTACAGTAACACACACACATTCACATTTTTTAAATAATATATATGTATGTATATATGCCCATAGA
The DNA here is from genome assembly GCF_050003625.1 of Haematobia irritans. Taxonomy (NCBI): domain Eukaryota; kingdom Metazoa; phylum Arthropoda; class Insecta; order Diptera; family Muscidae; genus Haematobia; species Haematobia irritans. The sequence continues at coordinate 165,226,159 of NC_134399.1, read as the reverse complement.
CAAAAATAGGCAAAAGTAAAAATAGTCTACTACACAGCAAAAAAATTTGAAAGTTATTCCAAAGATATTACACTGGATGCTCTTCTTGGGAAAGGTTAGTGAAATAATGGACTGTCACTATGTCCATTATTTCAGATTCACTTGGGCTATTTAGTCCATTGTGTAGTGAAGTTAACTTTCATCAGTGAATGCTTCCCGATTCCATATTTAAATTTGATATGATCCGGTTTTTCAATTTGATATGATCCGGTTTTCTATAGAAATAAAATGTTGACAAAATTTTCTATAAAAAATAGAATTTGGAGAAAATTTCCTACGAAATAAAATTTGGAAAAATTTTCTACAGAAATAAAATTTTGACAAAATCTTCTTTTCTAACGAAATAAATTGTTGACAAAATTTTCTAGAAATAAATTTCTTACAAAATTTTCGATAGAAATAAAATTTTGACAAAATTTTCTATAAAAAAAAATTGACAAAATTTTCGATAGAAATAAAATGTTGACAAAATCTTCTATAAAAAAAATTGACAAAATTTTCGATAGAAATAAAATGTTGACAAAATTTTCTATAAAAATAAAATTTTTACTTTTTTGTTATTATTTAATTTTAGCTATTTAGGCCTAAATTATTTTTGAAATAAACCTCTTTTATTTCATATTCTCCCGACGTTTCTCCACTATTTGGTAGCCTTTTCAAGGGATTCGTCTATTAAAACAAAGATTTATAAAAATTGAATAACAATATTTCACAATACAATTATTAACAAAACAACTTACAGAAATTCAAGTTTTTTGGTCACATTTGTATAAATATTCAAACACGTAACATAAATTTATTTAACGACACAACTTAATTTAAATATCACAGCTTATTTTATTTGTAAAAAGAAGATACGGACAATATGAGCCCGTATCTTCTTTTTACAAAATTTTCTATAGAAATAAATTTAAAAAAAATACATAGAAATAAAATTTTGAAAAAATTTTCCATAGAAATAAAATTTTGACAAAATCTTCTAAAGAAATAAAATTTTCACAAAATTTTCCATAGAAATAAAATTTTGACAAAATTTTCTAAAGAAATAAAATATTGACAAAATTTACTATACAAATAAAATTTTGACAAAATTTCAAAAGAAATAAAATTTTGTCAAAATTTTTAATAGAAATAAAATGTTAAACATTTTTTTCTATTAATATACAATTTTGACAAACTATTCTATAGAAATAATATTTAAAAAAATTTCGATAGAAATAAAATTTTGAGAAAATTTCAATAGAAATAACATTTTGAAAAAATTTTCCATAGAAATTAAATTTTGACAAAATTTTCCATAGAAATAAAATTTTGACAAAATCTTCTAAAGAAATAAAATTTTCACAAAATTTTCCATAGAAATAAAATTTTTACAAAATTTTCTAAAGAAATAAAATATTGACAAAATTTTCTATACAAATAAAATTTTGATAAAATTTCAAAAGAAATAAAATTTTGTCCAAATTTTTAATAGAAATAAAATCTTAAAAAAATGTTCTATTAATATAAAATTTTGACAAAATATTCTATAGAAATAATATTAAAAAAAAATTCGATAGAAATAAAATTTTGAAAAAATTTTCTACAGAAATAAAATTGTGACAAAATCTTCTAAAAAATAAAATTTTTACAAAATTTTCCATAGGAATAAAATGTTGACAAAATCTTCTAAAGAAATGAAATTTTGACAAAATTTTCTATAGAAATAAAATTTTGATAAAATTTCAAAAGATACAATTTTGTCAAAATTTTTAATAGAAAAAAATTAAAAAAAAAATTCTATAGAAATAAAATTTTGACAAAAATTTCTATAGAAATAATATTCTGACAAATAAAATTCAGACAAATAATATTCTGAAATAAAATTTTCACAAAATCTTATAAAGAAATAAAATATTGACAAAATTTTCTATACAAATACAATTTTGACAAAATTTCAAAAGAAATACAATTTTGTCAAAATATTTAATAGAAATAAAATGTTAAAAAAAAATCTATTAATATAAAATTTTGACAAAATATTCTATAGAAATAATATTAAAAAAAATCGATAGAAATAAAATTTTGACAAAATTTTCTATAGAAATAAAATTTTGACAAAATTTTCTATAGAAATAAAATTTTGACAAAATTTTTGATAGAAATAAAATTCTGAAAAAATTTTTTATAGAAATAAAATTTTGACAAAATTTTCAATGAAAATAATTTTTTTACAATTTTTTTATAGAAATAAAATTCTGCCAAAATTTGCTATAGAAATAAATTCTGCCAAAATTTTCTTTAGCAATAAAATTATGACAAAATTTTCTATAGAAACAAAAATTTTGACAAAATTTTCTATAGAAATAAATTTTTTAAAATTTTCTATAGAAATAAAATTTTTTCTATAGAAATAACATTTTGACAAAATGTTCTATAGAAATAATATTTTTACAACATTTTCTATAGAAATAACATTTAAAAAAAATAACAATTTCATTGCTTTTTGATGCCACTTTTTTTCTGGGTATCACAATACACAATCACATTACGACAAAACAATTTAAAATAATGACTCAGGAGAGTTTCCAAAAAGGATAGCTGAGTCAACACACACACATACACAAAGAGGAATAGGCATATGTATACAATATATGTATATAAACGAAAATACTTGCGCTTAAGTTTCACCGCATTGTACCACATATGCTTTGAATTTTAAATTTCGTAGCTGACATACTTAAATATACAAATGTGTGTCTGTGCGTGTATGTGGGTTAAGATAAAAGAAAACATTTGAGGGGGACTTTGAACGAGACATACATTAATAAATGAATAAAGTGAGATTGAATGTGAATCAGAGAGTCACGACTTTGATACTACTAACAGAATATTAATTCTAAAGTCTATGGATGTCACACTAAAAAAACAAATCTTTGACCTAGGAGACAGTGTTTTTTCAAAAATGATGATATTTCCGTTTGTCTCCATACTTTCAAAGATGAAGTCTTTTAAGCACACAAATAAGTTTCTTCTTCGAGTTGATAATATATTGAAAAATAACCATGCTGCTGTAAACAAGAAATGCTACTTTTCTTTAATATCGTAAGAATTTAATAGCCAGGAAGGTGGTTGCAAATACCTACCTAGAATCATGAATCAAATATAATAGTTTGCTTTGAAAACTGGTAGGTCACTTGTAAGTACATAGAATTTCAGGTGGATTTGATGAAAGATACTCTGCCAAGTAGATAGGTTCAAATGGTACGCTTTCTATTGTCATGAGGCCAAAGATTTCATGTGCTTAAACTACGAATGCGAATTTTGCTTAGCATAGAATTATTTAAGTGATGCGATTTAAAAATGGGTATCTTTACATGAAGGAAAATTTTGTTTCACTAAGGTCAAATGGTTCCTGCTTCGACCGAACACCAAAAGGTTTTTCAGCGGTGGATTATCCCAGTTCAGCAATGCTGGTAACATTTCTGAGGGTTTCAAAGCTTCTCTAAGCGGTTTCACTGCAATGCGGAACGCCGTTCGGATTCGGCTATAAAAAGGAGGTTACTTGTCATTGAGCTTATCATGGAATCGGGCAGCACTCAGTGATAAGAGAGAAGTTCACCAATGTGGTTTAACAATGGGCTGAATAGTCTATGTGAGCCTGATACATCGGGCTGCCACCTAAACTAAGGTCAGGTCAACTTGGTTCTAGTAATTCTGAAAAATTCTTAAAAATGAGTACAAAACTAGGCTTCTTTATCAATACTTTATCTCAAAGACGTTTTTTACTTGAAATATTATTTCTCCTTGAAGTCGAGGCTTAATTTGGAAATTTAAGATGTCGTTAACACGCATTCAAATTTGATTCCTGGTATCAAAGACGCAAAAATCAAATTTAAAAGGGAATGGTGTCTTAAATTTATCCTTACTTCAATTCTCTGCTTCTCTGGCTCGGAATCAATACTAAAATCGTTGGTGTTAAGACAAAATCTTTGGAACCGGGCATGCTTTTTATCAGCGTAAGGGAGCTATACCAAAGTATGGCACACCTTTCTTGCCTATAATACCTCTGGATTTCAAATTTCAGGCAAAACAAATAAAAAATCTGATGTACCGATACTCAAGGCCCGAAATCAGGGTATTGGTTTATATGGGGGCTATATCAAGATCTGGATCGATATAGTTTATCTTCGAAGTAATAACAGAAGCAGGCAAGTAATGAAACTTCGACAAAATTTTGGGACGATTGCGCCACTATTGAATGATGTACACGGTTGCCACTCGGTTAAAAAATAATATACCAACATTTGGAGAAAATTTTACCAAAAAACTACCAAACAAAAACATCTATTTTGCAAAATTTTATTTCTAAAAAAATTAGTCAAAATTTTATTTCTATAGAAAATTTTGTCAAAATTTTATTTCTATAGAAAATTTTGAGCAAATTTTATTTCTGTAGCACATTTTGTCAGAATTTTATCTCTATAGAAAATTTTGTCAGAATTTTATTTCTATAAAAAATTTTGTCAGATTTTTTTTAAGAAAATTTTGCCAAGATTTTATTTCTATAGAAAATTTTGTCAAATTTTTTTTCTATAGAAAATTTTGTGAAAATTTTATTTCCATAGAAAATTTTTACGTAATTTTATTTCTTGTAAAAATTTTATTTCTATAGAAAATTTTGTCACAATTTTATTTCAATAGAAAATTTTGTCAAAATTTTATTTCTATAAAAAATTCTGTCAAAATTTTATTTCTATAGAAAATTTTGTGAACATTTTATTTCTATAGAAAATTTTGTCAACATTTTATTTCTATAAAAAATTTTGTCCGAATTTTATTTCTATAGAAAATTTTGTCAGAATTTTATTTCTATAGCAAATTTTGTCAGATTTTTTTTTATAGAAAATTTTGCCAAAATTTTATTTCTATAGAAAATCTTGGTCAAAATTTTATTTCTATAGAAAATTTTGTCAAATTTGTTTATAGAAAATTTTGCCAAAATTTTATTTCTATAGAAAATTTTGGTCAAAATTTTATTTCTGTAGAAAATTTTGTCTAAATTTTATTTCTATAGAAAATTTTGAGCAAATTTTATTTCTGTAGAAAATTTTGTCAGAATTTTATTTCTATAGAAAATTTTGTCAGAATTTTATTTCTATAAAAAATTTTGTCAGAATTTTATTTCTATAGCAAATTTTGTCAGATTCTTTTTACAGAAAATTTTGCCAAAATTTTATTTCTATAGAAAATCTTGGTCAAAATTTTATTTCTATAGAAAATTTTGTCAATTTTTTTTTCTATAGAAAATTTTGTCAATTTTTTTTTCTATAGAAAATTTTGTGAAAATGTTATTTCTATAGAAAATTTTGACGAAATTTTATTTCTTGTAAAAATTTTATTTCTATAGAAAATTTTGTCCAAATTTTATTTCTATAGAAAATTTTGTCACAATTTTATTTCAATAGAAAATTTTGTCAAAATTTTTTTCTATAGAAAATTTTAATTCTATAGGAAATTTTGTAAAAATGTTATTTCTATAGAAAATTTTGTCACAATTTTATTTCTATAGAAAATTTTGTCACAATTTTATTTCTATAAAAAAAATCTGTCAAAATTGTATTTCTATAAAAAATTCTGTCAAAATTTTATTTCTATACAAAATTTTGTGAAAATTTTATTTCTATAGAAAATTTTGTGAAAATTTTATTTCTATAAAAAATTTTGTCAGAATTATATTTCTATAAAAAATTTTGTCAGAAGTTTATTTCTATAGAAAATTTTGTCAAAACTTTATTTCTTGTAAAAATGTTATTTCTATGTCCAAATTTTATTTCTATAGAAAATTTTGTCACAATTTTATTTCAATAGAAAATTTTGTCAAAATTGTATTTCTATAAAAAATTCTGTCAAAATTTTATTTCTATAGAAAATTTAGTCAGAATTTTATTTCTATAAAACATTTTGTCAGAATTTTATTTCTAGAGAAAATTTTGCCAACATTTTATTTCTATAGAAAATTTTGTCAAAATATTTTTCACATTAATTACAATTTTAAATTAATTTTTTTTCTATCGAAAATTTTGTGAAAATTTTATTTCTACAGAAAATTTTGACAAAATTTTATTTCTTGTAAAAATTTTATTTCTATAGAATATATTGTCAAAATTTTATTTCTATTTATGAATTGCAAAATCTAACATAACATTAAAAATTCTACTAATCTACCAAACAGTAAAAAATCTGCAGTGATGCTGTAGCGTTATTATAACAGACAGACGGAATTTATCATCTTAAAAGTTCTCCCTGATCAAGAATATGCGCTGAAGAAAAATGCATGTCCTTAGGTTAGATTAGGGTAGGTTAAAGTGGCAGCCCGACTAATTTTCAGGCTCACTTATACTATTCAGTCTAAAACAAAGACAATAATTAAAAGTACCTATTACACTTCTAGTTTTAACTGCTGAACCTTCCCGATTATTTTCTCTGTTTAACCAACCAGATTGTTCCAAAACCATTAGCAGACTGCTTAAGTTAACGTTTTCCAGATCCGCCAGTAATCTAATCACTCACACAAGAGGTGTTTAATTGATTCCTTTTCCTCCACATTATGACAGCTTATACAGTGTAGCAGATATCAGGAGTAAAATCTGACATCTTGAGGACATTAGTATATCTAGTATGCGGTTTAAGTTTTAATGGGGCCATATTTGCTTGGTGTTGTCACAACCCTTGCAAATCTCCCATCGAACATTTGCCATCATAACAGCTTTTTCAGGCAGTAAGAGCTAGATCCCTTGGAATATGTAAGGTAGTCCCTAGCCTTGCTAACTCATCCGCTTCGCAGTTCCCCGGTATGTTCCTATGGCCAGGTACCCACATTAGCTGAATATTGTACTGCTCAGCCTTCTCGTTGAGAGATTTGCGGCAGTCGATGGTCGTCTGCGAGTTGAGGAAGACAGAGTCCAAGGATTTTTATTGCAGGTTGACTGTCTGAGTATATATTAATGCCAACATTTGTTGAAACTTTACTTCTCAGCCAATTCGACACCTCTCTTATTGCTAATATTTCAGTCTGAAAAACACTACACTGATTAGGTAATCTTTTCGCTATTCGAAGTTCCAGGTCTTTAGAATATACTCCGAAATCCACTTTACCATTCAATTTGGAGCCATCAGTATAGAAATCTATATATCTTTTATTCCCCGGGGTCTGTGTACACCACGCCTCACTGTTGGGAATTAGAGTTTCAAACTTTTTGTAGAAAAGTGGTTTAGCCAGGGTGTAATCCATTACGTTAAGCACATCTGGCATTACTTTGAGGACCAAACTATGACCGTACATTTCTTCAGACCACAGCGAAAGCTCACGCAACCGCACAGCCGTTGTTGCAGCTGACTGTTTGGCCAACATGTCTAAAGGCAATAGATGCAGCATGACTTTAAGGGAATCTCGTTCTGTCTTACTGAATGTGCCTAAGATACACTAGCAAGCCATACGTTGAACTTTATCTAAACTTTTCGGCTGCTAAAGTTCGTTAAAATTCGTATGAGAATATAGCTTAGAATACGCATTTCTCTGATGTAAAGTCTCTTTCCTTGTCCAAAAATCGAAAAACTTTTAAATGAAGTCATTTTCTATTTATGTTTAGTGATTCGACTTTAAATTGGCACCTTTGATTTGAAAAAAAATTCTCTTTTTAAACGAGGTAATTTTACTCATAAATACGTTTACTCGTTTTCTTTGTATCTAGTGCACCCATATATGTAATATTGGAAAACTTACGGTACGCTCACTCTGGACAAATATTTGACAGTAATCAAAATATAATTCGTCACCACAAACAAGCCAACAAACTTGTTTTACTCATATTGGATATATACTATCATCACAAGAGCTCTGCCCAAAAATAATATCCATATATTCCTAAATAGCTTAATCTTTGTCAAATATTTGCCTATTGTGACCATACCCTTAGACATCTTTGTTAAAATCATAACAATACCCTTGATTGTAACATTTCTATGCGAAAAAGTGTTACATTAGTTCTTAGAACCCCTTGTTGGTACTATGCAATACAGCTTTAATGTATCAGGTTTCAGTTGTACTTTTGTTTCCATATAAATGCAGTTCCATTGTTTGCTTTCATCTTTCAGTTTATTTTCACTTCACTTGTTCGGTTCAAAAGAAAAGAGGCGAAAATGAGAAAAACAAAAAGGAAGAAAGGATAATTAGTTTGTTTTAAAGAAATGCACATATATCTACGTCCATGTTTAAGTAGTTGCTTGAAAATAGCGTTCTTTCAACAAACACAAGTAGGAGCTTTTATAAACTCATGGATATTCAACAAATAGCACCAGAATACATCCCAAAAGCCATATATACGTCGATGGAATTTCTGTTTTTTTTTTCTGAATTACGAGATGAGTTAATTCACCACTTAATTACAATCAGTCAGTGGGAGGAATGAATGAAAACCAATTCGATGCTAAGAATCTTTCCACAGTAATTGGATTTTTTTAGCTTTAGATGTATGAATTCATTTTGTATCTTGAAAATTTTCTCAAACTTAATACCAGGGCTATGGAGTCGAGCCAATTTTGCTCGACACCGACTCCGACTCCAGCATTTTTCATCAGCTCGACTCCGACTCCGGAGTCGACTCTGGGTAATATTACAAAATCTCATTTTAATACCACTAATTTGTAGTTCTATTGTGGGGGTACCGTAATAAAGTATCGTAATTATTTATGTGTGCAAAAACAAGGTCTTAATTTCACATTGGATGCCAATTGAACTCCATATTTCAAATTTAGGGCAATGTTTAATAAATAAAATAATGATATAAATACCCATCATAATATGACAAGATACCAACAGTATATGTATTTGTGGGCCAAAATTATTGATACTATCTCAAATCTTTTAAATTTGTTGCGAGCTATATAAAGGTTTATATTTCCATAAGCATGAATTCGAATCTGAATCGATTTAGACAGAATTGTATATATTTCTAAAAAATCTATGTACTTAAAATTTAAATCTAACGTTATGGGACGTAAAACAATTTTAACAAAAAATAAAAATGCAAGGAAAGTCGGGTGGGCCGATTATAATATACTCTGCACAACTTTGTATTTAGATCTACATTTTGATAAAATCTCAAATCAGACTCGGGCAATATTTGGGAAATATTTATAAATGTTTAGACAATTTCGCAAAAATGCATTTATGATTCACTCATTGAAAAATTTTAAAATTTGAGTCATTTCTACAAGTTTTCGACTTAGCAGTGAGTATCAGTGAGCATACAATTTTGGAAAAATTTTTGTCTAGTAAATAAAATTTTGCAAAACTTTATACAGAAATAAAATTTTGCAAAATTTTCTACAGAAACAAAATTTTGACTAAATTTTCTATAGAAATAAAATTTTGGCAAAATTTTCTATAGAAATCAAATTTTGGCCAAATATATAGAAATAAAATTTTAAATAAAATTTTTATAGAAATAAAATTTTACAAAATTTTTTATAAAAATAAATGTTTGAAAAAATTATCAATAGAAATACAATTAAAAAACAAGTAAGAAAAGTCTAAAGTCGGGCGGGGCCGACTATATTATACCCTGCACCACTTTGTAGATCAAAATTTTCGATACCATATCACATGCGTCAAATGTGTTGGGGACTATATATAAAGGTTTGTCCCAAATACACACATTTAAATATCACTCGATCTGGAAGAATTTGATAGACTTCTACAAAATCTATAGCCTCAAATTTCAGTCGGCTAATGCACTAGGGTGGAACACAATGTTAGTAAAAAACAAGTAAGGAAAGTCTAAAGTCGGGCGGGGCCGACTATATTATACCCTTCACCACTTTGTTGATCTAAATTTACGATACCATATCACACCCGCAAATGTGTTGGGTGCTATATATAAAGGTCTGTCCCAAATACATACATTTAAATATCACTCGATCTGGACAGAATTTGATAGACTTCTACAAAATCTATAGCCTCAAATTTCAGTCGGCTAATGCACTAGGGTGGAACACAATGTTAGTAAAAAAAATATGAGAAACATTTAAATCTGAAGCAATTTTAAGGAAACTTCGCAAAAGTTTATTTATGATTTATCGCTCGATATATATGTATTAGAAGTTTAGAAAAATTAGAGTCATTTTTAAAACTTTTAGACTAAGCAGTGGCGATTTTACAAGGAAAATGTTGGTCGAAATCACAAAAACATATATATGGGAGCTATATCTAAATCTGAACCGATTTCAACGACATTTGGCACGCATAGCTACAATGCTAATTCTACTCCCTGTGCAAAATTTCAACTAAATCGGAGTTAAAAATTGGCCTCTGTGGTCATATGGGTGTAAATCGGGCGAACGATATATATGGGAGCTATATCTAAATCTGAACCGATTTCAATAAAATTTGGCACACTTGACTACACTACTAGTTGTACTCCTAGTGCAAAATGTCAACCAAATTGGGGTAAAACTCTGGCTTCTGGGAGAGCTATATCTAAATCTGAACCGATTTAAATAAAATTTGACACACTTGACTATAGTACTAATTGTTCTTCTTGTGCAAAATTTTAAGCAAATTAGGATAAAACTCTGCCTCCTGGGGCCATATAAGTGCATATCGGGCGAAATATATATATGGGAGCTATATCTAAATCTGAACCGCTTTCTTCCAAAATCTATAGGTATCTATTCTGAGCCAAAACACATACTTGTGCCAAATTTGAAGTCGATTGGACTAAAACTGCGACTTAGACTTTGATTACAAAAATGTGTTCACGGACAGACGGACATGGCTATATCGACTCAGGAACCCACCATGAGCATTTTTGCCAAAGACACCATGTGTCTATGTCGTCTCCTTCTGGGTGTTGCAAACATATGCAATAACTTATAATACCCTGTTCCACAGTGTGGCGCAGGGTATAAAAAATGTGTAGCAAACAAAATTTTGCCAAATTTTCTATAGAAATAAAATTTTGCAAAATATTCTATAGAAATAAAATTTTGACTAAATTTTCTATAGAAAAAAATATTTCTATAGTAATAAAATTTTGAATACATTTTTTATAGCAGTATCAGTGAGCATTGAGAAAATTTGCTATAGAAATAAAATTTGACAATTTTTTCTTATAAAAATAAAATTTTGAAAAAATTATCAATACAAATACAATTTTAGAAAAATTTTTGTGTAGTAAATAAAATTCTGCAAAATATTCTACAGAAACAACATTTTGACTAAATTTTCTATAGAAATAAAATTTTGACAAAATTTTCTATAGAAATAAAATTTTGACAAAATTTTCTAATAAAAAATCTATTACTTTAAAATTTTGACAAAATTTTCTGTAGAAATAAAATTTTGACTTAATTTCTTATAAAAATAGAATTATAAATAGAAATAAAATTTTGAAAAAAAATTTGTGTAACAAACAAAATTTTGCAAAATTTTGTATAGAAATAAAAAATTGCAAAATATTCTATAGAAATATTCTATAGACTCAATTTTCTATAGAAATAAAATTTTGACTAAAATTTCTATAGAAAAAAAATATTTCTATAGTAATAAAATTTTGAATAAATTTTTTATAGCAGTATTTATAGCAGTATCAGTAAGAAAAAAAATTGAGAAAATTTGCTATAGAAATAAAATTTGACAATTTTTTCTTATAAAAATAAAATTTTGAAAAAATTATCAATACAAATACAATTTTAGAAAAATTTTTGTGTAGTAACTAAAATTCTGCAAAATATTCTACAGAAATAAAATTTTGACAAAATTTTCTATAGAAATAAAATTTTCACCAAATTTTTTAATAAAAAAATCTATTACTATAAAATTTTGCCAAAATTTTCTATAGAAATAAAATTTTGACTTAAATTTTTATAAAAATAAAATTATGAATAGAAATAAAATTTTGAAAAAAATTTTGTGTAACAAACAAAATTTTGCAAAATTTTCTATAGAAATAAAATTTTGACTTAAATTCTTATAAAAATAAAATTATGAATAGAAATAAAATTTTGAAAAAAAATTTTGTGTAACAAACAAAATTTTGCAAAATTTTCTATAGAAATAAAAATTTGCAAAATATTCTATAGAAACAAAATTTTAACTCAATTTTCTGTAGAAATAAAATTTTGACTAAATGTTCTATAGAAAAAAATATTTCTATAGTAATACAATTTTGAATAAATATTTTATAGAAATAAAATTTTGACAAAATTTGCTAAAGAAATAAAATTTTGACAAAATTTTCGATAGAAATAACATTTTGACAAAATATATATAAAAAAACAACTTTGAAAAAATTTTTTGTCAATATTCCGCATATGGATATGGCCTTAAAATAAAATTAAAAAAAATAATTTCGATTGTTCGAAATATTTCATATAAATTAATATGGGCATTAAAATGGATCGATCCAGCCCATCTGCTAGTCTAATATTCTAGGAAACATAAAAAGATAGCCGTAATTAGAAGTTGATTTTCATTTACAATCGTGCTGTACATTGCAATGGAAACTAATTTGCGTAAAAACTTGTTTAGTTACAACAAGTAAGTAAAGTCTACAGTCGGGCGGAGCCGACTATATTATACCCTTCACCACTATGTAGACTCTCAACTACTTAAAATTTGCTGGGAGCTATATAAAGGTTTGCATTTCCAGATACAAATACTTTTAATGGAGACAATTTTTTGTACTTTTACAAAATTTCTAGAATTACAATTTAAATCGGCTAACGGCCTGGGATGAAACACAATGTTAACATAGTAAAAAATATGGGAAATATGAAGCGAGAAAAATTTTAATGCAATTATACAAAAGAGCATTTATGATTTAATAGGTGATACATATGTATTCGAGATATAGGGCAATTTTAGTAATATTTACAATTTTTGATACTTAGCAGTGGCGACTTTACAGGGATATTGGTTAGATGCCGCCAAGATATATGGTCAAGTGTGGGTTGTGATATATTATTTGGTCAAGTCCGGTGACTTGGAGCCTTATTTAAAACTCAACCGTTCTGTGGAAATTCTGGCATTACAGTGTTTAGGATATGACTAAGATATCATCACAGAATTTTGTGTCAAGTGTGGGAATTTTGGCCTTATTTGTATAAACCGGAAAAACGAATACATGGAGGCTTTATCTAAATCTGAACCAAATTAGATCAAACTTGACACACTTAAATATCATATTAAATATATTCTCTGTGGAAACTATCCAGTCAATTGGAGGAAAATCTCATTGGAAATGGGTCTAAAATATGAAACAGACTACCATATTTCCCCAACTCTGGTGTACGTATATATGGGAGCTATATATAATTTGAACCGATTGTGACTAAATTTGACATGCATAGTTAGAATAATAATTCTGCAATCTCGGCAAAATTTCACGTAAATGGAGTATAACTATAGCCTCCGTGATCATATGAGTGTAAATCGGCGAAAGATATATATGGGAGCTATATCTAAATCTGAACCGATTTCAACCAAATTTGGCACTCTTACCGATACTATTAAACGTACTCCTTGTGCCAAATGTGAAGCAATTCAGGGCAAAACTCTGGCTTTTGAGGCCATATAAGTCCAAATCGGACGAAAGATATATATGGGAGTTATATCTAAATCTGAACCGATTTCAACCAAATTTGGCACATTTACCGATACTATTAAACGTACTCATTGTGCAAAATTTGAAGCAATTCTGGGCAAAATCTGGCTTTTGAGGCCATATAAGTCCAAATCGGACGAAAGATATATATGGGAGCTATATCTAAATCTGAACCAATTTCAATCAAATTTAGCAAGCATTGGTAAAATTTCAATTCTACTCTCTGTGCAAAATTTCACGAAAATCGGTAGTAAGCTTTGGCCTCTATTGCCAAATGAGTCTAAATCGGACGAAAGATATATATGGGAGCTATATCTAAATCTCAACCAATTTGGCTGATATTTTGCAAGTTTTTCGAGACTCATAAAATATTTGGATGTATGGAATTTGAAGAACATCGGGCGATAAACACGCCAATTATGACCAAATCGGGGATAAATATATATGGCAGCTATATCTAAATCTGAACCGATTTTTTCCAAAATCAATAGCGATCGCCTTTGTTCCCCAAAACGAACCTGTGCTAAATTTGAGGACGATCGGACTTAAACTGCGACCTGTACTTTGCGCACAAAAATACATGAACAGACAAACAGACGGACGGACAGACAGACAGACAGACAGACAGACAGACGGACATCGCTAAACCGACTCAGAATTTAATTCTAAGACGATCGGTATACTAAACGATGGGTCTCAGACTTTTCCTTCTTGGCGTTACATACAAATGCACAAACTTATTATACCCTGTACCACAGTAGTGGTGAAGGGTATAAAAATGTGAAGTGTTTTAAAAAATTTGGTTTAGCCGGAGTCGGAGTCGAGCAACATTTTTACGACTCCGACTCCAGTAAAATCTTCAGACTCCGACTCCAAAACTCCGGCTCCTGCTTAATACTGTATTATAAACTGCAATATTTTTCGGATATGCCCAATTTTGAATTTTTAAATTCAAATGAAATTAGGAGAAGTTAGAGCAAAGCCACATTGATTTTAAAACTTTAAGTAAATTTTTTCGAATATTCACAATCGCATAAGTTAGGTAACTTTGGTTCTGCTAAATAGAATTAGGTTCAAAATTATTTAATATGTCTCCATATGGACTAAGATAAGTGTTACCACAACCCAACTAATTCAATTGTAGATAACAGGCTTTAGTAGAACTTTCTATGCAATCCATGCACACAAAAAAAAAAATATATTGTGTCTTCAATTACGAAATTAATTGATCCAATTAATTTTTAATTGAAATGTCTTCAATGCCAATTGAAAAATTAATTTGACTAATTAACAAATTTTTGTGGCGGCCTACCTGAACTTACGCCGTTTTTTTTTCAACAGTCGATTATTCGAAATTTCGATTTGCCGATATTGTTCATTCTAAAAAGTATATTATTAAATTTTGATCAGTATCAAAAGTAGGTTCATCGACATCTAGATATGGACCTTTCACCAACTAAACTACCTATTAGACATAACAATATACGATTTTAGAAAATTACCCTACCTGACATTCGCTCATTAGTAAAAATAGAAACTAAATAAGTTTGCAGACAAGCTTACAGCCTAAGGTGAGAAGTTTATCATATCCTTGTGAAGAAGGTTATACAAGATACTCATGTTTTCCATTCCATAAATTCCCGCTACTCTATACAATAGCCTTACTATAGTGTACATCGAAGAGCAATGAAAATCTCGGTTATTTTCATTGATGACGAAAGTTCATGGTTGAATGAGTCATTTTCCAATTTCCTTACTGTCAAGCCTTGTTGAAGAATCGTCCATGCTAAAACTACAACAAATCTTCCGAAATTCA
The DNA here is from genome assembly GCF_050003625.1 of Haematobia irritans. Lineage (NCBI taxonomy): Eukaryota > Metazoa > Arthropoda > Insecta > Diptera > Muscidae > Haematobia > Haematobia irritans. The sequence continues at coordinate 165,210,658 of NC_134399.1, read as the reverse complement.
TGAAAGTAAAGAACGAATTTTGTTTTCATTCGCAATTATTTTTTTTTTTTTTTTGTGCTTTTTCATCTACGAATGTTGACTGAAATTTCCATAACAGGTATTGAATAATTTATCGACTTTTCTTTCATTCACAGGTAACATTTTTTCATCTGTTTTTTGGATCTGTAGTTTTTTTACTTTTTAATACATCCTTTAATAGCAAAGAGCACAGCAATGCCAATTATGACACTCGTGCCGTGACGAAGATTTATGTTTTTGTTATAAACTTTGAATGGATTCAAAAGCGTATGTGGAATATTTATCGCTTGTGGGATAACGTTTGAGATACAAATAGATTTTGAACAAAACCTCAGTGTGAATCTCAATATAACTATTTCGGGAAAGTAATGCCTTCTATCAACTCGCTTTCGATCCATCTCTGACTGTAGTAAAAAAACAACATATACACAAATATCGCGTGCTAAATTTACACATTCCTTTTCATTGTCACCACTAAAAGGTTTTTCTGCCTTCAACCCCCAAAAGGTTATATCACGGACAAGGCGAGTGTTGTGAATTTTTCAAAAGTACTTTTGTATGCTAAAAATAACACAACTGCATACTGACAATGTCAAATTGTATAAAATTTGAACTCTATTTTTATGTGGTTTTATAGAAGTTGTCAGTGTTGGTGATAAAGATTGACACAATTTTTTTTTAGATTTTCAATATCCGAAACCATAAATAATTGGCGGGAAAACATAAGCAATAATCAAAAATTCCAAGTATGATGAAACGTACCTCTGGATCGAATACACGGTTGCGTCAGCTAGTAGAATTCTACCAAAAATTGTAGATTTTTACTGTTTGGTAGATTGGTAGAATTATTGATGTTTTGGTCAATTTTGCCAAATATGCCTCTTCGCAAATTTTCAATATAAATACAATTTTCAATAAAAAAACAAAATTTTGACATAATTTTCTATAGAAATAAAATTCTGACAAAAGTTTTTATAGAAATAAAATTTTGACAAATTTTTCTACAGAAATAAAATTTTGACATAATTTTCCATTGAAATAAAATTCTGACAAAATTTTTTATAGAAACAAAATTTTGACAAATTTTTTTAAAGAAATAAAATTTTGGCAAAATTGTCTAAAGAAATAAAATTTTGACAAAATTTTCTATAGAAATAAAATATTTATTGTTGTTTTTTGAACTCAGCTTAAAACCATGCATTGACTAAAGTACAAGTGTAGCTTTTCGGGAGGTTCAAGTGTAGTTCACTTTGGGTTGAGTGAATTACCCGAATTTATTCTGATAATTGGTTGATAGTTTTGTTGCAAGTAGAGGATGCTGATGAGGAATGTGGTAATTCCGAAACAGCTGTACATCCAACCATCTTGCAGTCTATAGGGCTTTGCCCAAATAAATTTGACAAGCATACTTTTCCTCTGTTGGTTAAGCTACACTTGTAGTTTAGTCAATGCATGGCTTTAAGCTGAGATCAAAAAACAACAATAATGATTGAAGAGAAGCCAACAACAAAATTTTCTATAGAAATAAAATTTTGACAAAATTTTCTGTAGAAATAAAAATTTGACAAAATTTTCTATAGAAAGAAAACGTTGACAAAATTTTCTATAGAAATAAAACGTTGACAAAATTTTCTATAGAAATAAAATTTTGACAAAATGTTCTATAGAAATAAAATATTGACAAAATCTTCTATAGAAATAAAATATTGACAAAATTTTTTATAGAAATAAAATTTTAAAAAAAATTTTTATAGAACTACAATTTTGATATAATTTTCTATAGAAATGAAATTTTGACAAAATTTTCTATAGAAATAAAAATTTGACAATATATAAATAAAATTTTGACTAAACTTCCTAAGGAAATAAATGTTCGACAAAATCTTTTATAGAAATAAATTGTTGACAAAATGTTTTATAGAAACAAAATTTTGAAAAAATGTTCTATAAAAAAAATCTTCTGACAAAATTTTCTATAAAAATAAAATTTTGACATAATTTTCTATAGAAATAAAATTTTGATGAAATTTTCTATAGAAATAAAATTTTGAAGCAATTTTCTATAGAAATAAAATTTTGAAGAAATTTTCTATAGAAATAAAATTTAAACAATATTTTCTATAGAAATAAAATTTTGACAAGATTTTCTATAGAAATAAAATTGTGACAAAATCTTCTATAGAAACAAAACTTTGACAAAATTTTCTATATAAATAAAACCTTGACAAATTTGTTTATAGAAAAAAAAATTTGACAAAATTTTCTACAGAAATAAAACGTTGACAAAATTTTCTATAGAAATAAAAATTTGACAAAATTTTCTATAGAAATAAAATTTTGATAAAATTTTTACAAACATTTTCTATAGAAATAAAACTTTGACAAAATTTTTTATAGAAACAAAATTTTTGACAAAATTTTCTATAGCAATAAAATTTTGACAAAATTTTCTATGGATATAAAATTTTGACAAAATTTTCTATGGATATAAAATTTTAACCAATTTTTTTAGGGATATAAAATTTTGACAAAATTTTTTATAGAAATAAAATTTTGACAAAATTTTTTATAGAAATAAAATTTTGACAAAATTTTTTATAGAAATAAAATTTTCATGAAATTTTCTATAGAAATAAAATTTTGATGAAATTTTTTATAGAAATAAAATTTTGATGAAATTTTCTATAGAAATAAAATTTTGATGAAATTCTCTATAGAAATAAAACTTTGATGAAATTCTCTATAGAAATAAAACTTTGACAAAATTTTCTATAGAAATAAAATTTTGACAAAATTTTCTATAGAAATAAAACATTGACAAAATTTTTTATAGAAATAAAATTTTTACAAAATTTTCCATAGAAATAAAATTTTGACAAAATTTTCTGTTGAAATAAAAACTTGACAAAATTTTCTATAGAAATAAAACGTTAACAAAATTTTCAAAAGAAATAAAATTTTTAAACAATTTTCTATAGAAATAAAATTTTGACAAAATTTTTATAGAAATAAAATTTTGACAACATTTTTTATAGAAACACAATTTTGACAAATTTTTTTATAGAAATAAAATTTTGACAACATTTTCTATAGAAATATAATTTTGACAAAATTTTCTATAAAAAAAAATCTGACAAAATTTTCTATAGAAATGAAATTCTGACAAAATTTTTTATAGAAATAAAATTCTAAAAATAAAATTTTGACAAAATTTTCTATGGATATTAAATTTTTACAAACTTTTCTATGGATATAAAATTTTGACAAAATTTTCGATAGACGTAAAATGTTGACAAAATTTTCTGTAGAAATAAAATTTTGATGAAATCTTCTATAGAAATAAAATGTTGATGAAGTTCTCAATAGAAATAACATTTTAACAATATTTTCTATAGAAATAAAATTTTGATGAAATGGTCTATAGAAATAAAATGTTGACAAGATTTTCTATAGAAATAAAATTTTGACAAAATTTCCTGTAGAAATAAAATGTTTACAACATTTTCTATAGAAATAACATTCTAACAAAATTTTCTATAGAGATAAAAGTTTGACAAAATCGAGAAATAAAATTTTGACAAAGTATTCTATGGAAATAAAATTAAAAACAAAATATTTTGTAGAAATAACATTTTTACAAAATTTTCTATAGAAATAAAATGTTAACAAAATCCTTTATAGAAATACAAATTTTGACAAATTTTTCTATAGAAATAAAACTTTGTTGTTTTTGAGTTCAGCTTAAAACCATGCATTGACTAAACAACAAGTGTAGCCAAACCAACAGAGGAAAATAATGTTTTTCAAATTTGTTTGGGCCAAAATGAACCACACTTGAACCTTCCGGAAAAAGGTTTATGATAGCCGGCCTTTGCCAAAATAAAATTGTTTAAACAGATCAAAATTTTGGCAAAATTTTCTAAAGAAATAACAATTTGACAAAATTTTCTATAGAAATATTTTTTTTTAATATAAATTTTTTTATGTTGTTGGTTTTTGGTTAAGTTTTCTTCAAATTTTGGTTGATTATTTTTGGCAACCGTGATCGCATAGCGTCAATTAGCCAAAATATGTCATATTTGGATTGAAGTGGAGATAAATATGGTTTAACTCTGTATCGAATACACGGTTGCCACAGCTAGTAGAATTCTACCAAATATGGTAGATTTTTTGCTGTGTGGTAGATTGGTAGAATTATTGATGTTTTGGTTGATTTTGCAAAATATGCCTCTTCGCAAAATTTTAATAGAAATACAATTTTCTATAGAAATAAAATTTTTGCAAAATTTTATGTAGAAATAAAAATGTTGACAAAATTTTCTATAGAAATACAATTTTGACAAGTTTTTCTTTTTTAATAGAAATATAACTTTCTATAGAAATAAAATTTTACCTAATTTTTTTATAGAAATAAAATTTAGACAAAATTTTCTATAGAAATAAAATTTTGACACAATTTTCTGTAGAAATAAAATTTTGAGAAAATTTTCTATAGAAATAAAATTTTGACAAAATTTTCTATAGAAATAAATTTTTTTTATATAGCTCTTGAACTAATTGAGATAGGTCCTCATAATTACAAATTTTTTCTACATGCCATTAGTACAAGTAAAAAAAGAAGACAAAATAAAGCTGTATAACATTAGGTGTTTTTTTAGTGAAAGGGTTAAAGTCATCGTCATGGTATTGAGTCAACTCCTCCACCAAATCTATACTGAAGACTATGGAAATACACCTTCGGCCATGTTGAAAAATGCATAGTTAGGCTTGTATGGACTTGTATTTGAACCTGAATATTTTCCACGGTTTCGGGTCTATTTGTGTGGGGTATTTTTTATACCCTCCACCATTGGATGGGGGTATACTAAATTTGTTATTTCGCTTGTAACACATCGACATATCGACATAATCCCTGGATCACGTCGAAATTCTGAGTCGATCTTGCGATGTCCGTCCGTTTGTCCGTCCGCCTGTCTGTTGAATAATAATCGACTTGGAACTTTATACTAGAACTAGATGTTATTGATGTAGGTCAGATGGCATTACAAATGGATCATATCGTTTAAGTATAGCCTCCATAATTCAGATTAATATCTACTGCAATCCAAATATAACATATTTTGGATTATTAACGCTATGTGATCACGGTTGCCACTCGAGTCAAAAAAATAATCTACCAAAATTTGGAGAAAAATTTACAAAAACCTACCAAATAAAAAATTCTTATTTAAAAAAATTATTTCTATACAAAATTTTGTCAAAATTTTATTTTTATAGAAAATTTTGTCAAAATTTTATTTCTATAGAAAATTTTGTCAAAATTTTATTTCTACAGAAAATGTTGTCAAAATTTTATTTCTATAGAAAATGTTGTCAAAATTTTATTTCTACAGAAAATGTTGTCAAAATTTTATTGTACAAACATACTTTTTCTCTGTTGGTTAAGCTACGCTTGTAGTTCAGTCAATGTATGGGTTTAAGTTTAAATCAAAAACAACAATAGTTTTTAGAAAATCTTGTCAAAATTTTATTTCTATAGAAAATCTTGTCAAAATTTTATTTCTATAGAAAATTTAGTCAAAATTTTATTTCTATAGAAAAATATGTCAACATTTTATTTCTATAGAAAATTTTGCAAAAATTTTATTTCTATAGAAAATTTTGCTAAAATTTTATTTCTATAGAAAAATTTGTCAAAATTTTATTTCTATAGAAAATTTTGTCAAAATTTTATTTCTATAGGCAATTTTGTCAAAATTTTATTTCTATAGAAAATTTTGTCAAAATTTTATTTCTATAGATAATTTTGTCAATATTTAATTTCTATAGAAAATTTTGTTAAAATTTTATTTCTATAGAAAAATTTGTCAAAATTTTATTACTATAGAAAATTTTGTAAAAATTTTATTTCTATAGAAAATTTAGACAAAATTTTTCATTTAGTTATCACCAACGTGGAAAATATTTATATTAAAGCCATATTTAGATTAAAGTTCCTTCTTTAAAATAACATCGAGAAATAAATCGAAACTAAGTGACGAAATACAGTTTGTTGTCATTTTCGAAAGTCCTCCTAGGTGGACATCGGTAATCAAAGGGTTAATGGAGAAAACGTACGAGACTTTCGCTCCGAAACATTTCTACCTCGAATTTCTCCATTACTTTTACTTATTTTTTAACTTCTGCCAATTTAATGTTTATCTCTTTAAATTTAGGGAAAGTCCCCAATACCGGTCACTCCTTTTTTTCTACGGGCAGCACACAGTGGTTCAAACACACTTTTGTTGGAAATAATTCTGCAACTTTTGAACGGATAAGAAATCAATATAATTTACGATGTTTGAAAGCTGAGTTGTTTTCTTCTAAGTTTGTGTATATGAAATTTTATTTTAGCTACCAAACCCGAAATTATTATGCGATTTCGACAATTTTTCTTTGCTAGATAGAACTTTTAAAACCCTAAAAAAAAGGCAGCGAATATATTCTATAGTTCACGAGATATGCACCTCACATTTATAAGGTATTTCAGTTAGGCCCCCCTCCAGATCTCTACTAAAGACTATGGAAAATTCGAGTTAGTCGTCGATGAAAGAAAAAAATGTTTGCAAAACGTGTATCGAAAACGTTCTTCTCTTATTTGAGTTTTTTGGAATTTATTCGAAAAATTCAAACTTTTATCACCAAAACAATGCTTTTATTACAAAATTTTATATATGTATGTGCAATGAAACAAAAATGAATTTTTGTTCCAAAATCACAGTTCATTTCGTTTATATCAAGCACTGTTCTTCTTTGACTTTAAGTCTTTAATAGGACACATTTTGAAATTTCATTTGATATACTAGTATGAAATGCCGAATATCTTTTCGAAATGTTCCAAAAGTTTTATTTTTAAGAAATTGGCCAACTATAGGTACGTTTCTGTTAAATAAAGATTCTTTACAGCGGCTCATAGGCGCCCATAACTATGCTCTATAAATATAACTGTAAGCGTTGCTTGTGCGTTGATGACTATAGCGACAATTGTCTGTTGATGAAAATAACAGCTACGTAGTATAATGTATTGGCTTACAAACTGTATGGACCGTTGTTCTATTCTCAGTCCATGTAAATGGGAGGAAAGAATTAGTTTTTGCATGTATGTATAGTCAGGCTTGTGTGGATTGGTATCTCGAATTTTCTTTTGAATAACATAATAATAACAATTCCTTAATTTTCCCATTAGCTCGTATGAGAGTTGTAATGATATGTCAAACTAATAGATTTTCATTAAATGGCGATAAGTCGAAATAGTTGGCATAGCGTCTTGGCAACTTCATTCTCTGTCAATAACATCTTTTGACAAAATACGAAAAAACTCTTTCAGTTACGTGTATGCTCAGGATGGCATAGATACCTCATCTTTAGCACACACAAAACCCATTGAAGCTGATTACATTCAAACAGATCCAATTAAAATTTACCTTTAAAAAAAACCAACTTCAAAACCATACCCAAGTTTCCATTCAATCATTCCTATCAATAGCTCATGCGAGTAGAAAAATTTATCGAAAACTAATCCAAGAAACACGCATGTGGCCAAAAGCACATGCACCTTGCGTGATGCCACAGTACATCACTAACAGTGTGATTATCCTTTGTGAAAAGGAATGCATGAGGAGAAAAACGAAAGGATATCCAAACAATTGGAGGATGTAACAGACTTCATTGTTGTTTTTGGCATGACTGCATTGTTCTTGAAAAAAAAACAAAAAAACGGGATACCCGTGAACAATGCCACAATATCCTGCTGCTTTATATGTAAGTGCATGTATGCAAGTCAACTAAAATCGTTGCATCATTGTGAGGGGACTAACGAACGAAGACACAATAGCGCCCTATGAATGACATTGAGAAAGTCGCTACAAACGGTGACCCACAAAAAGAGAATTTTGCATAATCCTTTAGTTACTAGGAAATCCTAGTAGGACTGCATAAAAATTAAGGCTTACATACTCATACAACTGCAACATTGTCTGTGCCTGTGTGTGTGTATGTGTGTATGGCTAAATGTGTGTTTATATGTGGAAGAATTTTATTAAAAAAACGAACAAAAGAAGAGAACAAATTTTCAGATGCATTTACATTTGGGTAACTGGAAAAATAAAATTTTGAGAAAAATTTACAAGAATTTTTCTTGAACTCGTTTTGCCCAAAGGAAGAAATATTTAATCCAGTTTTTAAGCCAATGAACAAAATCTTTGACTAGACCCAAGCGCAAAGCTTCATTCCCATTTGAGTTGTGTACAATAGCCAAACTTCAAACAAACTTTTTCTCTTTAGAAAATGAATTCATTTTTCATATAAAGAAAACTTTTGCCTTTGATCCCAAACTCTGTAACATGTTAGGCAAATTTAAATTATTATCGTTGGAATCCAAATGCATTAGAAATTTTACAAATGGTTCCTCGATTGCATTCACTATTACAATTGCCAAGATTAAAACATTTTCTTTGTGCAAACGAATACCAGACTTATATTTTAGGTAAAAACTTTTAAAACAAACTTTGTCTTTGGAGTATTTAAAAATTCTATAACAAAACAAAAGAAAGAAAATTCTGTGGAAGCTTTCAAAAGGCATTTAAAAAGAATATGAAAAATAGAAAATCTAAGTTTTCATAAATTTTGATTTACAAGTAAGGAAAGTCTAAAGTCGGGCGGGGCCGACTATATTATACCCTGCACCACTTTGTAGATCTAAATTTTCGATCAGGGATCCGGAGCGGAGCAAGCCCTTTTTTTGCCGGAGCGGGAGCGGCATTTCTAAAATCCGGAGTGGAGCGGGAGCGGAGCGGTTTCCAAATGAAAAGCCGCTCCGCTCCGAATAAAATATTACTTGAATGAAATGTGTAACTTTGAAATTACACTGTGTAGGTAATTTCAAATATAGCTAGTACTTAGCGTAGTGTGAGTAAACGTTTAAAATGTACGATATGTATTTTTGTACGTACGTACATTGGGGAAAACACAACGTGTTTTTTTTAGTAATTGTTTTCAAAAACGGCAAATGTCAAACTATATCTCTAGTATGTGTTGTAAAAGTAACAGCAGTACTTTCGATCAATTTAATCCCGTATCACTACAAAGATGTTTGTAATGAACGTCAAATAAATGCAATTAAACGATCTTATTTATATTTAATTTTTTTTAGTTTTCTGAAAAAAATATTGTCGTGAAGTCAAAGATTTCATGTCCTTACAATAAGAATGCAAATTTTGCTTAGCATGGAAGACGCATTTCTCCAAAATAAAGTTTTTTCCTTGTCCAAATGTCAATAAACTTTTGAATGAAGTTGTAATGTCCTTATAATTAAGTGATTTTACTTAAAAATGTGTATCATAACATGAAAGATAAAATTTTTGAGGTAAGGTCAACGTGACTTTAATAATTAAGAAAAATTCTTTAAAATTAATAAACTTGTATTTAAATTTGTTTCCTTTTTGCATCTTGCCTACAAAGCAAAAAATCGTTAAAAAATAAGACATGTTTTTCAACACTTTATTTTAAAGACGCTTTTTACTTGAAACATAGCATAATTTCTACTGGAAGTCGAGTCTTAATATGGAAAATAAAATTGTCGTTAACTCGTTTTTAAAGGATTTTGATAACAACTGATGAAAAAAATCTAAAAAAAACTAATTTTTAATTTTGCTTCCTAGAAGCAAGTACATAACCCCCAAATTTAAAAGAGAATTGCGTCTTTAAAGTATCCTTACTTGTATTCTCCGCTTCTTTGGCTCGGAATTAATACCCAAACTGTTAAAGTAAAGACAAAATCTTTGGAACCGGGCATGCTTTTTTTCAGTGTAAGGACATTCATATTTGCTTTACTATTGTACTATATCCTAGCATTCTCTTATTTCTGATATTAGTTCTCGCAAAATTTAATTAAAATTATGGATAGTTTCAATTTTGGTTGAAAAATGTGCGCATATACATTTATTATACAATAAAGGAGAAAAAAGCGAAATTAGGTAACACTAGATCTGAGTAAGAATATTCGTAGGTATACCACGGACTGATGTCGATGGAGGTTGTTGCAAACATAAACATACACACACATTACAAATATAACAAAACCTCTTCTCTACGTCTGCTGCAAAACACAAAAAAAAAATCGGAGAGTAGTTACTTCTACTCTGTGTATAGACTTTCAATTCCAATCAGCGTTGCCGTGTTGGTCCAACCGGACTAAAATTGGTCCAAAAGATTTCTAATTTTTAAATTTGGTCCGATTGTCGGACCAAACAGAATTTGGTCCATTTTGGTCCATTTTCATAAATTTGGTTTCTATCACATATTAAATAGTAGATAGTGCACCGCAAAGAATATTGTCGGGAGGCCAAATATTGCACATGCTTAAAATACGAATACTAATTTTGCTTAGAATAGAAGACGTATTTCTCTGAAATAAAGTTTTTTCCTTGTCTAAAAGTCTCTAAACTTTTCAATGAAGTCTGTTTGTCCTTATAGCTAAGTGATTCGACATAAAAATGTGTATCCTAACATGAATGAAAATTTCGTTTTAATGAAGTCAAAATGGATTTAATATTTCTGAAAAAATCTTCAAAATTAATAAAATGTTTCAACACATTGTTTTAAAGTCATTATACCCTAAACCACATAGTGGTTAGGATATAATAAGTTTGATCTGCCAAAAAATGTGCCTACCAGAAATATTGATTTTAAACCATAAAATATATACCGATCGACTCAGAATCACCTCCTGAGTCGATCTAGCGCTTGGTGTCCGTCCGTCCATGTATTTGTTGTTCACAGGATTCCGGTCGCAATTATTAACCGATTATGATGAAATTTGGTACAGGGAGTTTTTTGAGCACAAGGACGAACGCTATTGAATTTGGAAGAAATCGGATCAAATTTATATATAGCTCCCATATATATGTATCGCCCGATTTCGACAAATGGGGTCACGCTGTGCTTTTTTTCAAACGGATCGTCTCAAATTTGGCAAAAGGTAATCTTTTTCATCGCCCTTCATGTCTGCAAAATTTCATCCAAATCGCTTCAGATTTAGATATAGCTCTCATATATATGTATCGCCCGATTTTCCCAGATTTAGCTATAGCTCCCATATATATGTACCGCCCGATTTTTCTAAATTTGGCCATAAAACCCTTATTTATCCACCGATCTTACTCAAAGTTTGCTAAATGTAATCTTCTATAGCACTAACTATATGTGCGAAATATCATCGAAATCGGTTCAGATTTAGATATAGCTCTCATATATATGTATAGCCCGATTTTCCCAAATTTGACCATAGAACCCTTATTTACTAACCGATCTTACTCAAAGTTGGCTAGATCCAGTCCACTATAGTACTAACGGTATGTGCAAAATTTCATCGAAATCGGTTCAGATGTAGATATAGCTCCCATGTATGTATCGCCCGATTTTGAAAAATTCGCCCCTAATAACCTTATTTTTGACCGTAGAGGCCTCATTTCTTAACTGATCTTTCTCAAATTTTGCACAAGGTTACCTTTTGTGGTATTAATTAAACCAGCAAAACATTCTGCAAATTGGTTCAGATTATATAATTATATAATATACTATAATTTTCTCGAAGATGAGCGGAGCGCGGAGCGGAGCGATTTTTTTTTTCTCGGAGCGGAGCGTGGAGCGGAGCGTTTTTCTTTTCTCCGGAGCGGGAGCGGAGCGGAGCGAACAAAATGGACCGCTCCGGATCCCTGTTTTCGATACCATATCACATCCGTCAAATGTGTTGGGTGCTATATATAAAGGTTTGTCCCAAATATATACATTTAAATATCACTCGATCTGGACAGAATTTGATAGACTTCTACAAAATCTATAGACTCAAAATTTAAGTCGACTAATGCACTTGGGTGGAACGCAATGTTAGTAAAAAAATATGGGAAACATTTAAATCTGAGGCAATTTTAAGGAAACTTCACAAAAGTTTATTTATGATTTATCGATCGATATATATGTATTAGAAGTTTAGGAAAATTAGAGTCATTTTTACAACTTTTCGACTAAGCAGTGGCGATTTTACAAGGAAAATGTTGGTATTTTGACCATTTTTGTCGAAATCAAAAAAATATATATATGGGAGCTATATCAAAATCTGAACCGATTTCAACCAAATTTGGCACGCATAGCTACAATGCTAATTCTACTCCCTGTGCAAAATTTCAACTAAATCGGAGGTAAAAATTGGCCTCTGTGGTCATATGAGTGTAAATCGGGCGAAAGCTATATATGGGAGCTATATCTAAATCTGAACCGATTTCATTCAAATTTGGCACGCATAGTTACAATGCTAATTCTACTCCCTATGCAAAATTTCAACTAAATCGGAGCAAAAAATTGTCCTCTGTGGGCAAATCAGTGTAAATCGGGCGAAAGCTATTATGGGAGCTATATATAAATCTGAACCGATTTGGCTGATATTTTGCAAGTTCTTCGAGGCTCATAAAATATTCGGATCTACGGAATTTGAGGAAGATCGGTTGATATACACGCCAATTATGACCAGATCGGTGAAAAATATATATGGCAGCTATATCTAAATCTGAACCGATTTTTTCCAAAATCAATAGGGATCGTCTTTGAGCCGAAACAGGACCCTATACCAAATTTTAGGACAATCGGACTAAAACTGCGAGCTGTACTTTGCACACAAAAATACACCAACAGACAGACAGACAGACGGACATCGCTACATCGACTCAGAATTTAATTCTAAGCCGATCCGTATACTAAAAGGTTGGTCTATGATTACTCCTTCTTGGCGTTACATACAAATGCACAAACTTATTATACCCTGTACCACAGTAGTGGTGAAGGGTATAAAAATAATAAACAATTAGTAAACAGCAGTAAGTTCGGCCGGGCCGAATCTTACATATACTGAAAAAAAATATTGTCATGAGGCCAAAGATTTCATGTCTTTAAAACACGAATGCAAATTTTGCTTAGAATATAGGACACATTTCTCTAATATAAGTTTTTTTTCCTTGTCCAAAAGTCGATAAACTTTTCAATGAAGTCGTATTGTCCTTATAATTAAGTGATTTCACTTAAAAATGGGTATCATAATATGAATGAAAAAATGTTTGGGCTAAGGTCAACTTGTCTTTAATTCAGAAAAATTCTTTAAATTTAATGAAATTCTCTTTTAATTTGTTGCCTTTTTGCATCTTGACTACAAAGTAATTTAAAAGAGAATTGTGTCTCAAAAGTATCCTTACTTGTATTCTCCGCTTCTTTGGCTCGGAATCAATATCAATATTTATACCCTAAACTACATAGTGGTTTGGGTATAATAAGTTTGATCGGCAAAAAATGTGCCTACCAGAAATATTGATTTTAGACCCCATAAAATATATACCGATCGACTCAGAATCACCTCCTGAGTCGATCTAGCGCTTGGTGTCCGTCCGTCCGTCCGTCTGTCTGTCCATGTATTTGTTGTTCACAGGATTCCGGTCGCAATTATTAACCGATTTTGATGAAATTTGGTACAGGGAGTTTTTTGGGCACAAGCACGAACGCTATTGAATTTGGAAGAAATCGGATCAAATTTAGATATAGCTCCCATATATATGTATCGCCCGATTTCGACAAATGGGGTCACGTTGCGCGTTATTGCAAACGCATCGTCACCAAATTAATCTTTTCCATCGCCCTTCAAGTCTGCAAAATTTCATCCAAATCGGTTCAGATTTAGATATAGCTCCCATATGCCCGATTTTCCCAAATTTGGCCATAGAACCCTTATTTATTAACCGATCTTACTAAAAGTTTGCTAGATTCAGTCCTCTATAGTACTAAATATATGTGCAAAATTTCATCGAAATCGGTTCAGATGTAGATATAGCTCCCATATATGTATCACCCGATTTTGAAAAATTCGCCCCTAATAACCTTATGTTTGACCATACAGGTCCCATTTCTTAACTGATCTTACTCAAATCTTGCTCAAGGTAACCTTTTGTGGTATTAATCAAACCCGCAAAATATTATGCAAATTGGTTCAGATTTAGATATAGCTTCCATATATATGCATCGCTCGATTTTCCCAAATTTGGCCATAGTACTCTTATTTATTAACCAATGTTACTCAAATTTCAAATTTTGATGTACTAGCCGATCGTACTTATACGTACTTGTAGCTCTTACATAAGAATATTGCTCGATTTTTACAAATTTGTATTTATTACCCACACTAATTTAACGATTTTCTCTTTTTTAATAATGGGCTCAATATTAGTGGCATACTAATTCCGTAGGTGCAATATCAACACAGCCAGTGTTGCTAGTAGTAGGGGAAATTCCCTATATGTAGGGTTTTTCTAATATTTAGCGTCTTGTAGGGACGTAGTGCCACAATGTAGGACATTTTCACTCAACACAATTTGTAATAATGTTTACAATTTGGTGGCTCTAGAGGAGGAAATTAGAAGCCGGCAAGGCTTGATCTTTAACAATGTGTGGTAAACTTTATTCCTGTAGAAAATTTTGTCAACATTTTATTTCTATAGAACATTTTGTCAAAATTGTATTTCTGTAGAAATTTTTTTCAAAATATTATTTCTATAAAAATTTTTCTCAAATTTTATTTCTGTGGAATTTTTTCTCAAAATTTTATTTCTATAGAATTTATTGTCAAAATTTTATTTCTATAGAAAAATTTCTCAAAAAAATTTGTTTATAGAAACTTTTTCCAAAATTTTATTTTTATAGAGATTTAACAAAAAAGATTACTAATTTGGGTAGAAATCTACCAACTGTGACAACCGTGGTGGCAATACAAAGTTATATTCTAAGTTATATACGTTGCGTATATAATGTATGTTACCCCACAAATGCTTATGATTACTAATTCTGTAATGGTGGTTTAGGATATGATATAGTCGGCCCCGCCCGACTTTCTACTTTACTTACTTGTTTTAATATTGAGTAAAGACAAAATCTTTAGGACCGATCATGCTTTTTTTTCAGTGTCTTCTCGTTGATGATAAAAACTGTGATGGATTTTTATACCCTCCACCATAGGATGGGGGTATATTAACTTTGTCATTCCGTTTGTAACACATCGAAATATTGCTCTAAGACCCAATAAAGTATATATATTCTGGGTCGTGGTGAAATTCTGAGTCGATCTGAGCATGTCCGTCCGTCCGTCTGTTGAAATCACGCTAACTTCCGAACGAAACAAGCTATCGACTTGAAACTTGGCACAAGTCGTTGTTATTGATGTAGGTCGGATGGTATTGAAAATGGGCCATATCGGTCCACTTTTACGTATAGCCCCCATATAAACGGACCCCCAAATTTGGCTTGCGATTGCTCTAAGAGAAGCAAATTTCATCCGATCCGGCTGAAATTTGGTACATGGTGTTAGTATATGGTCTCTAATAACCATGCAAAAATTTGTCCATATCGGTCCACTTTTACGTATAGCCCCCATATAAACGGACCCCCAAATTTGGCTTGCGATTGCTCTAAGAGAAGCAAATTTCATCCGATTCGGCTGAAATTTGGTACATGGTGTTAATATATGGTCTCTAACAACCACGCAAAAATTGGTCCATATCGGTCCACTTTTACGTATAGCCCCCACATAAACGGACCCCCAAATTTGGCTTGCGATTGCTCTAAGAGAAGCAAATTTCATCCGATCCGGCTGAAATTTGGTACATGATGTTAGTATATGGTCTCTAACAACCACGCAAAAATTGGTCCATATCGGTCCATAATTACATATAGCCCCCATATAAACCGAACCCCCGATTTGGCTTGCGGAGTCTCTAAGAGAACCAAATTTCATCCGATCCGGCTGAAATTTGGTACATGGTGTTGGTATATGTTCTCTATTGACCATGCACAAATTGGTCCACATCGGCCCATAATTATGTATAGCCCCCATATAAACCGATCCCCAGATTTAACCTCCGGAGCCTCTTAGAGGAGCAAAAGTCATCCGATCCGATTAAAATTTGGTCCGTGGTGTTAGTATGTTGTCTCTACCAACCATGCCAAAATTGGTCCATATCGGTCCATAATTATATATAGCCCCCATATAAGTCGATTCCCAGATTTTCGGTCTATAGTTATATATATCCCCAATCACACAAAAATTGGTCCTTATCGGTTCATAATCATGGTGGCCAAAAATAATCTACCAAAATTTTATTTTTATAGAAAACATGGTCAAAATGTTATTTCTATAGAACATTTTGTCAAAGTGTTATTTCTATAGAAAATTTTGTCGAAATTTTATTTCTATAGAAAATTTTGTCAGAATTTTATTTCTATAGAAAATTTTATCCAAATGTTATTTCTAAAGAAAATTTTTTCCAAATTTTATTTCTATAGAAAATTTTTTCCAAATTTTATTTCTATAGAAAATGTTGTCAAAATTTTATTTTGTCAAATTTTTATTTCTATAGAAACTTTAAACTTAATTATATACGTATTTAATCGGCCTTTTTTAGTTTAATATATACCACGTATGGACTATGTGGTATATATTGCGGTGTTAGGAAGTTTTAAGATACCTTGCCATCGGCAAGTGTTACCGTAACCCAAGTAATTCGATTGTGGATGACAGTCTTCAGTAGAAGTTTCTACGCAATCCATGGTGGAGGGTACATAAGCTTCGACTTGGGCGAACTTACGGCCGTATATACTTGTTGTTTTTTTTATATCTAAATAAAAATTTATTTCAAACAATAAATTTTTAATTAAACTAAAAACGCAAAGTCAGATAAGAAAGTGATTAAAAATAGTTACGTTTTTATTGAGTTTTGCAATCAACATCAATCAAATTTTTAATTGAATAAATTAAAAAATGAATTGAAATTTTCAAATCAAATCAATTAACTGTTTAATCAAATATTTGTTATGCCCACTTAAAACTGTGATTGCTACTATCATTTTCATGATTGAAGACATTTCAATTAAAAAATTAATTGGATCAATTAATTGCGTGATTTATTTATTGATTGAGTGACGAAAAATAATTGAGTGGCGAAAAACACACTCAAAAAAATATTGTCGTAAGGTAAAAGATTTCATGTCTTAAAAATATGAATGAATAACATTCTGTCGTAGCAGAGAAGATACATTTCTCTAACCAAAGGTTGACAAATTTTTCATTGCAGGTCTTTTCCCTTAGAGTCTGGCGATTCGTCTTTAAAGTACAGGAAAGAAAATTTTGTAGTACTAAGGTCATCTTGGATTTAATAATTTTGAAAAATTTTTCAAAATTAAGAAAAATCATCTTTAAATTTGTTGGCGTTTTGTATCTTGAATACAAAAATAAAAAGAGTTCAACTATAAAAAAAATGTTTTTGAAAACTTGAAAGAAGGCCTTATTTATACAAAAGGCAAATTAAAGTTTCGAAATTTAAAATGCGACTAACACGATTATGAAGGCCTTTGATATTATTTGAAGAAACCCAACAAAGAAAGCAGTAGAGACAGGGCAGAGACATAGGTAGCATTTAAAATTCTCATTGTCCTCAAAACACGCCCTATATGCACTATTCTCTGTTGCTTCTATTCGGCACAGATGTGCTCTAAATTATAGATACCCGGTCATGGTTCCCACAATCTTTCTGACTGTCGTCCTACTCTGCATGGGTATTTATCCACACTGCTATTAAATATTAGGCATCCTTAAGTTTAGAACATATTAAAATAATGAAATGTAATTTAAAAGAAAATTCATAATCTTGACTCAACATTTTGTTTTCATTGAATATTAAGGCACACGACTCCATTGCATTGGTCCACATCGCTTTATATGTCTCTCGTGTCCATTCATACAACTATTGGTTGTGCGTTCTCTAAGCTCACTTCCCTATGTGGCTTAGCTCTTATCGCCAGTAAACGGAATATCATCTCGGTGTCTTAACCCTCCGCCCATTCTCGTCTTCTCACCCATCTAACCTAACCTAAGACTTATGTTGTAGTAGATCAATATATTTTTTTGTTTGCTAGTGCCTTATTTGTAGTATGATTTAAAAACATTTATGTTTTCTATTATTTGCTTCTAAATTTTTTTACATTAAATAATTTAATTCAATCGTAATTATAAAACTTTTAGTAAATTCTAAAATATGATTTTAAACTTCCCATGCTGGAATATGAGACTTTCGCGGTTTTGTGTATGGGAAAGCAAATAAAAGAACAATAATAATAATTTTTGTCAGCCAACTCTTTTTGACTCGTTAATATATTACACTTACCGTTTATAATGCTTTCCCCTTAATTTAAAAGCCTATTTATTGTTTTCCTGAACACAATAAGATAAAACAGATTAATTTTCATCACCTTTGATTTCCAAATAAATAAATTTGAGAATTCAATGCAAAGCACCAATTCCTCCTCGTCCTCATGCTTCTACCGCAACAATCATCCAGCAAGTATTTAATTTGTATTTATAGACAACAACCACACTCAAACCACACGACAATGCCAATGGCTTGGCAATCATCTGGACTGTAGAATTTTATCCATACCGGAAATATGAGATATGAATGTGTGGTTGTATTCAGATCTGCATGCTCTGTGTGAGTGGTCTACGTGTGGGGGTTTTTGTATATCCTATGTATGGCTGTGTGTGACTGTGTGTAAATATACACAGTGATCCAAAAGACATTTTAATTGTAAGGATAATTGTTGATTGTTATGTTTGTGGCTCTTTTTTGTTTGTATGCGTGTATACGTGTGTGTGTGTGTGCTTCCGCCTCCGATAATGTTTGAACAAATTCAATTGGTTGAATGAGTGTTCACGCATGCATGAATATTGCGGACCATGGTTTTTCATGCCGGTTGACCACAAAAATTCCTTAACAAGCCATTCAGTGATCATTACCACAATGGCACTTTTAAAGCTTAAATTGCAATGTTGCATAATTGTGGATAATGAGTACAGTTTAATGTAGATAAGAGAGTATTTTCTTTGATTGAGGTATTGCAAATTGAAGTCTTAATTAACGCAGCTACGATTAAGGGTATTTAAATTTTCCACGATTTATTCACGATTTAATGCGATTACAATCACGGTTCCCAAAATTATTCGAATCAAAAAAAAAATGTACGAAAATTTGGAGAACATTTTATCGAAAAACTACCTAACAAACCAAAACTTATTTATGCGTTATTAGAAAATTTTGTGAAAATCTTATTTCTATAGAAAAATTTTTCAAAATTTTATTTCCATAGAAAATTTTGTCAAATTTTAATTTCTATAGAAAAATTTGTCAAAATGTAATTTCTATGGAAAATGTTGTCAAAATTTTATTTCTATAGAAAATTTCGTCAAAATTTTATTTCTATAGAAAAATTTGTCAAAATTTTATTTCTAGAGAAAAATTTGTCAAAATTTAATTTCTATGGAAAATTTTGTCAAAATTTTGTTTTTATAGAAAATTTTGTTTCTATAGAAAATTTTGTCAAAATTTTATTTCTATAGCAAATCTTGGCAAAATTATATTCTATAGAAATTATTATTATTTATTTCTATAGAAATTTTTGTCACATTTTTTTTTCTTCAGAAAATTTTTAAATTTTTTTTAGAAAATTTTGCAAAATTTTTTTTCTTTAGAAAATTTTTAAAATTTTTTTTCTTAATAAATTTTTGCCAAATTTTATTTCTATAAAATTTTGTCAAAATTTTATTTCTACAGAAAATTTTGTCAAAAAATTATTTATATAGCAATTTTGTCAAAATTTTATTTCTATAGAATATTTTTTCAAAATTTTATTTCTATAGCAAATTTTGTCAAAATGTTATTCCTATAGAAAATTTTGTAAATTTTTTCTTTTTTAGAAAATTAATTTTTTTTTTAAGAATATGTTGACAACATTTTTTTTCTTTAGAAAATTTTAAAAATTTTTTTCTTAATAAATTTTTGCCAAATTTTATTTCTTAAAATTTTGTCAAAATTTTATTTCTATAGAAAATCTTGTCAAACTTGTATTTCTATAGAAAAATTTGTCAAAATTGTATTTCTATAAAAAAATTTGTCAAAATTTAATTTCTACGGAAAATTTTGTCAAAATTTTTTTTCTTTAGAAAATTTAAAATTTTATTTTTCTTAATAAATTTTTAAAATTTTTTTTCTTAATAAATTTTTGCCAAATTTTATTACTATAAAATTTTGTCAAAATTTTATTTCTATAAAATTTTGTCAAAATTTTATTTCGATAGAAGGTTAGGTTATGTGGCAGCCCGATGTATCAGGCTCACTTAGACTATTCAGTCCATTGTGATACCACAGTGGTGAACTTCTCTCTTATCACTGAGTGCTGCCCGATTCCATGTTAAGCTCAATGACAAGGGACCTCCTTTTTATAGCCGAGTCCGATAGAAAATTTTGTCAAAAAATTATTTATATAGAACATTTTGTCAAAATTTTATTTCTATAGAAAATTTTGTCAAAATTTTATTTCTATAGCAAATGTTGGCAAAATGTTATTCCTATAGAAAATTTTGTTATTTTTTTTTTTAGAAAATTAAATTTTTTTTCAAGAATATGTTGTCAACATTTTTTTCTTTAGAAAATTTTTAAATTTTTTTTTCTTCATAAATTTTTGCCAAATTTTATTTCTTAAAATTTTGTCAAAATTTTATTTCTATAGAAAATCTTGTCAAAATTGTATTTCTATAGAAAAATTTGTCAAAATTGTATTTCTATAGAAAAATTTGTCAAAATTTAATTTCTACGGAAAATTTTGTCAAAATTTTGTCAAAATTTTATTTCTATAGCAAATTTTGCCAAAATTTTATTTCTATAGAAAATTTTGCCAAAATTTTATTTCTATAGAAAATTTTGTCACATTTGTTTTTCTTTATTTTTTTTTTTTATTTTTTTTTTTAAGAAAATTTTGTCAAAATTTTTTTTTATAAAATTTTTAAAATTTTTTTCTTTATAAATTTTTGCCAAATTTTATTTCTATAGTAAACTTTGTCAAAATTTTATTTCTATGGAAAATTTTGTCAAAATTGTATTTCTATAGAAAAATATGTCCAAATTTTATTTCTATAGAAATTTTTGTCCAAATTTTATTTCTATAGAAAATTTTGTCAAAATTTTATTTCTGTAGAAAATTTTGTCAATATTTTATTTCTATAGAAAATTTTATCAAATTTTAATTTCTATAGAAAAATTTGTCAAAGTTTTATTTCTATGGAAAATTTTTTTCTATCGAAAATTTTGTCAAAATTTTATTTCTATAGAAAAATTTGTCGAAATTATATTTTTATAGAAAATTTTGTCAAATTTTAATTTCTATTGAAAAATGTGTCACAATTTAATTTCTACGGAAAATTTTGTCACAATTTAATTTCGTAGAAAATTTTCTAAAAATTTTTAGAGAAAATGAATTTTGACAAATTTTTTTGTAGAAATAAAATTTTGCCAAAAATCTGTTGTCATTGTTGGTTTCTCTCCAATCATTATTGTTGTTTTTGATCTCAGCTTAAAACCATGCATTAACTAAACTACAAGTGTAGCTTAACAAACAGAGGAAAAATATGCTTGTCAAATTTATTTGGGCAAAGCCCTATAGACTACAAGATGGTTGGATGTACAGCTGTTTTTGAATTACCATATTCCTCATCAGCATCCTCTACTTGCAGCAAAACTATCAACAAATTATCAGAATAAATTTGGGTAATTCACTCAACCCAAAGTGAACTACACTTAAACCTTCCGAAAAAAGGTTTGATAGTACAACAACAATAAAATTGTTTTCTTTAGAAAATTTGAAGTTTTTTTTAAGAAAATTTTGTCAAAATTTTATTTCTATAAAATTTTGTCCAAATTTAGTTACTATAGAAAATTTTATTTCTATAGAATATTTTGTCAAAATTTTATTTCTATAGAAAATTTTGTGTTAACTTAGTCAACCATATCCTTCGTGCTGAAAACAAATTCGAAAAGATTCGAATTCTTTTAAACAAATCGGACTACTTGCTTTTTCGTTTATAGGTACAAATACGGCGGATATGCATATGTAAAACGGTTCGTCTTAAAAAATGTCGGGGACAGGGTGTACCCTTTCCTCCAAATTTTTTAAATAATGTTCTTTATTCAAGTAGCTGGACAATCTTCTATATTTTTTGTGAATTTTAAGTGTGGTTTGTCAAGGAAAGGTATCTTTCTTGACGACATATCTGAAAATTAAGCACTATATTATAATAACATACAAAGAATTACTGTTTCCCATCCAATAAATCGGAAAAAGCTAAATTAGTAAAAAATTTTACCACATTAACATTTGCTAAAATGTTGGAAAATGATGCACCCTCTACTTTGGCTGCCAATTTTATGTAAAATTAAGTTCTTTACTAAAAAGAAATCTGGCAGAAAGAAGCCTGTGCAAAAATCCCATTTACGGACAACCCTCTACTTTCAATTTAAGAAAAAAAAAACACGGACAAAAGGGAACCCTCTCCCCACCTTCGCTCCACTCCGACCTGATATCGGACTATCACGTACCCTATATTAATTTCACAACTACTCAATGGTCCCTATAATTTCTATCGAAGTAAATCGACAAAGATTATTTCAATTTTCCCCTTCCCAAACCAGATATCGAAAAATCATATACTAATTTAGAAATCACTTTCCACGATACAATATCGACAAACACCGTAGTGAATTGCACCCGTAACCTTCCCTGAAAATTCTTGAAACTTTCAAGTGTGCGGCAAGCAAGGTTGCCTCTTCGTTCATAACCTTCTCCCACTGCCTTTGTAAATTTCAAGAAAACTAGAATTTTTGTTTTTTTGCAGTTTTAGAGGAGGACCTCCTCCCCGACCAAATATCGAAAAGTGATGTAGCGTATCTTTTGTAAACGTCCCAGAAAATGTCAAGCAAATTATAAGCCCAAATTACAAAAAGCAGGGCCAAGGGCGGCCCCTCTTCCGTCCAAATATCACAAAATCAGGTATCAACTATTAATATCGTAACCTCTCCCCAGTCCTCTGTAAATTTCAAGTATCTCGGTAAAGTTTAATTGTATCTCTGCATGTACTTAAGAGAAGCGGATGTCTCCCTATGCCCTTTTATTTTTCCCCGACCAAACATTCATTGCCGCACCCTGTTTTTCCGTAAAATTTCAGTCGGAGGACTTTAATTTTGTTTTCTTTAAAAAAAGTCGGGCAAAGGCGAGGTCCCCCACCCCGACAAAATATCGAAAAATAAAGTAGGCGTTCTTTGTCTAGACACCTCCTTCAATCTTCCATGAAAATTTCAAGCAAATCGCATAATTTTGTTCCAAGTTTCAAAAAGTAGGGCAATGGGGAGGTCCCCCTCCCCATCCACATATGAAATCATCGGGTACCCCATATTAATTCCATAACCTCACCACATGTTCTCTGTAAATCTCAGATAATTTAGAGAACTTTATTTTTTTCACTGTACTTAAAAAAAAGTCGAACAACGGGGAGGCCCCCCTCCGCCACAAATATCGAAATAAAAAGTAGCGGATCTTTGTCTAGATGCCAACCCCAATCTTCAATGAAAATGTCAAGCAAATCGGTCAACTTTGGTCCAATTTTCAAAAAGTCCGACGAAGGGGAGGTCCCCCTCCGCGACCAGGTGTCAAAAAATGAGGTACCCTATTTTCACCACATTAACGATCTCTGAAAGTTTCAAGTAAATCGGTTCAGCCGTTTCGGAGCCAACTCGGAACATACAAACAAACAAACAAACATAGATTGAATTTTATATATAGATAAAATTTTGTCAAAATTTTATTTCTATAGAATATTTTGACAAAATTTTATTTCTATAGAAAATTTTGTCAAAAATTTATTTCTATAGAAAATTTTGTCAAAATTTTATTTCTATAGAAAATTTTGTCAAAATTTTATTTCTATAGAATATTTTGTCAAAATTTTATTATATATTTTGACAAAATTTTATTTATGTAGAACATTTTGCCAATTTTTTTTCAATAGAAAATTTTGTCAAAATTGTATTTCTATAGAATATTTTGTCAAAATTTTATTTCTATAGAAAATTTTGTGAACATTTTATTTCTATAGAATATTTTGTCAAAATTTTATTTCTATAGAATATTTTGTCAAAATTTTATTTCTATAGAAAATTTTGTCAAAATTTTATTAATACAGAACATTTTGTCAAAATTTTATTTCTATAGAATATTTTGTCAAAATTTTTTTTCTGTAGAACATTTTGTCAAAAATTTTTTTTCTATAGAAATTTTTGTCAAAATTTTATTTCTATCGAACATTTTGTCAAAATTTTTTTTCTATAGAAAATTTTGTAAAAATTTTATTTCTATCGAACATTTTGTCAAAATTTCATTTCTATAGAAAAGTTTGTCAAAATTTTATTTCTATAGAAAATTTTGTTAAAATTTGTCAATATTTTATTTCTATAGAAAATTTTGTCAATTTTTTTTCTGCTGAAAATTTGTAAAATTGGATAGGAAAATATTACAAACCAAATCGACCAAAATATTAAGACCAATCTACCAAACAGTAAAAATTTAACATTTTTGATAGAATTCTACCAACTGCGTCAACCGTGATTGTAATACCTTTTGAATCCATAATTTACTACACGAAGGATAAAGGCATGCCCATACATTTCTTGTAGGGAACCACCACGATGGAAGGGTTAGCATACCCGCCTAGGAAAAAATGGTCCTGGGTTCAATCCCAGTTTCGACCGAACACCAAAAAGTTTTTCAGCGGTGGTTTATCCCCTTTTCAGTAATGCTGCTGACATTTCTAAGTGCTTGAAAGCCTCTCAAAGTGGTTTCACCGTAATTTGAAACGAAACTTTTCGTTCTATTAACAACGCTTTATGGAAATCTCAAAAATGGAGTACAACTTAGTTCAATTTTGATACGACGTGATTGCTTTTTGACCATAAAACAGTTTCCTTTTTTTCCTGTGCATATAAACCCCATTATCTCCACCAAGCGATATAATTACACACACACACACATTTTCCAATGATGATTAACGCATATAAAAATTAAAACCTTATGCTCGATTGATAAGTGTAAATAAATTGCCATTAATATTTACACTTATCAATCAATGCGGCTGATTAAAATGAATTCCCTTTTTTGTATTATTCCATTAGTCGGCATTGTTACAACTTTAATGAATTCATATCAATTTATAAAATAATTATGGGTTGGCGTAAACAATGAGGATTTCAGAGCGTGGGAGAAGAGGTTATAACTTTTGTTTTCTGACATTGCACAACTTTTTATTGTGAAATATGAAGAATAAGATTGAATAAAATCCAATTATACGCAAAAAATGTGTACCATTATTATCCAATTAATGTAAAAACATATATTAATCTAGTAATATGTAAACGAATGTTGTTTATTTTGTTAAATTGTTCATATGTTGGGCTATAATGAATTCCTTAATTTACACTAAATAAAAAAAGTAATAAAAAATACGAATGCAATCAAGTAAAAAACGTTGTATCATATCTATGAGAAAAAAATTTTGTTTTATATGAGTTTAATAGATCGGAAACAATTTTTTAATATTACAGAAATCGTCTTTAAATTCTGTAATTCTCTTAAAGTTACTTTATATTTTGTAACATGAATATATATATTAAATTACATTTAACCCATTAACGTCCAAAATGAAACTGCCGAATAAAAATTGATTTTATGGGTTTCTATTAACTCAGTAACGACTACATAAAAAGATTTACATACAAAAATTACACTTTTTAGAAAAAATGTCTAAGGTGTATGTCAGCCGACATGAGACAGAGTAATGTGTATCATCTTTTCAATATCAACTAACCTAATTTGACCTAGAGGACATACACATACATCACATGTCATATTTCTAACGGGCCGGTTCTTAATGTTGACCTCAGAAAGCTCAAGAAATGAAATCTCGATATTGGTTTTTATGGGAGCTATAACTAAGAGTATTCCGATATATCATTTGCTATACCATCCGATCTAAATCATTAATAACTAATACTTGTTCAATGATACGGAAGGACACGGTAGATCGATTCAGCATTTCACCGGAACCAACATTACTTACTTGGATCCAAAGATTTTCACCTTCCCTTAAGGGGTTTGGTATTGATTTCGGGCCAAAGATATGACTTCTTTAATATAATTAGTGAGTTTTTATACCCTCCACCATAGAATGTCATTCCGTTTGTAACACATCGAAATATTTGTCTAAGATCCCATAAAGTATATATATATATATATATATATATATATATATATATATATATATATATATATATATATATATATATATATATATATTATGGTTCGTGGTGAAATTCTGAGTCGAATTAGCTATGTCCGTCCGTTTGTGGAAATCTCGATAACTTTCGAACAAAGCAAGCTATCGACTTGAAACTTGGCACAAGTAGTGGTTATTGATGTAGGTCAGATGGTATTTCATATGGGCCATATCGGGCGTTAACGTATAGCCCCCATATAAACCGACCCCCAGATTAGGCTTGCGGAGGCTCTAAGAGGAGCAAATTTCATCCGATCCGCTTAAAATTTGGTACGTGGTATTAGTATATGACCTCTAACACCCATGCAAAAATTGATCCATATGGGTCCATAATTATATATAGCCCCCATATAAACCGATTACCAGATTTGACCTCCCAGCCTCTTGATGGAGAAAATTTCGTCCGATTCGGTTAAAATTTTGTAAAATTTTAGTATATGGTCTCTAACAACCATGCAAAAATTGATGCATATCGATCCATAATTACATATATAGCCCCATATAATCCGATCCCCAGATTTGGGGGGATCGGTTTATAACGCTGCTACGATTAAGGGTACTTAAATTTTCATGTTATCGATTTAATGCGATTGCAATCACGGTTCCCAATATTATTCGAATCAAAAATAATTTACGAACATTTTGAGAACATTTTATTGCAAAACTACCTAACAAACCAAAACTTATTTTTGCGTTATTAGAAAATTTTGTGAAAATTTTATTTCTTAAGAAAAATTTTTCAAATTGTTATTTCTATAGAAAATTTTGTCAAATTTTAATTTTTATACAAAAATTTTTCAAAATGTAATTTCTATGGAAAATTTTGTACCTATAGAAAATTTTGACAAAATTTTATTTCTATAGAAAAATTTGTCAAAATTTTATTTCTAGAGAAAAATTTAATTACTATGGAAAATTTTGTCAAAATTGTATTTCTGTAGAAAAATTTGTCAAAATTGTATTTTAATAAATTTTTTTTCCAAATAATATTTCTATAGAAAATTTTTTCAAATTTATATTTCCATATATTTTTTTCTTCAAAATTTTATTTGTATAGAAAATTTTGTCAAAATTTCTATGGAAAATTTTGTCAAAATTGTATTTCTGTAGAAAAATTTGTCAAAATTGTATTTAAATAATTTTTTTTCCAAATAATTTCCATATTTTTTCCAAATTTCCATAGATTTTTTTCTTCAAAATTTTATTTGTGTAGACAATTTTGTCAAAATTTTATTACTATAGAAAATTTTGTCAAAATTTTATTTCTATAGAAAATTTTGTAAAAAATTTTATTTCTATAAAAAATTTTGTCAACATTTTATTTCTATAGAAAATTGTTTTAAAATTTTATTTCTATAGAAAATTTTGTCAAAATTTTATTTCAATTGAAAATTTTGTAAAAAATTTTATTTCTATAGAAAATTTTGTCAAAATTTTTTTCTATAGAAAATTTTGTCAACATTTTATTTCTATGGAAAATTTTGTAAACATTTTATTTCTATAGAAAAATTTGTCAAAATTTTATTTCTATGGAAAATTTTGTCAAAACTTTGTTTCTATAGAAAATTTTGTCAAAATTTTATTTCTATAGAAAATTTTGTAAAAAAAATTTATTTTTATAGAAAATTTTGTAAAAAATTTTATTTTATTGCTATAGAAAATTTTGTCAAAATTTTATTTCTATAGAAAATTTTGTTAAAATTTTATTTCTATAGAAAATTTTGTCAAAATTTTATTTTCAAAAAAAAAATTTGTAAAAAATTTTATTTGTATAGAAAATTTTGTCAGAATTTTATTTCCAAAAAAAAATTGACAACACTTTATTTCTATAGAAAATTTTGTAAAAATTTTATTTCTTTAGAAAAATTTGTCAAAATTTTATTTCTATGGAAAATTTTGTCAAAATTTTGTTTCTATAGAATTTTATTTCTATAGCTAATTTAGGCAATAATTTTATTCCTATAGAAAATTTTGTCAAAATTTTTTTTTGTTTTTCTTTAGAAAATTTAAAATTGTTTTTCTTAAGAAAATTTTGTCAAAATTTTATTTCTATAAAATTTTGTCCAAATTTTATTTCTATAGCAAATTTTGTCGAAATTTTATTTCTATAGACAAATTTTATCAACATTTTATTTCTATAGAAAATTTTATCAAAATTTTATTTCTATAGAAAATTTTGTCAAAATTTTATTTGTAAAATATTTATTTCCCCAGATTTGACTTTCAGAGCCTCTTGGAGGAGCAAATTTCATTCGAATCGGTTTAAATTTTCTATGTTGTGTCCATAATTATATATAGCCGTCACATAAGCCGATCCCAGATTTGGAAGAACAAATTTTTTGGAGGCGCAAATTTCATCCGATTCGGTTGAAATTGGACCAATAGGTTCATAAGTGTATATAGCCCATACCAAACCCCATATTTCAGTTCTGCCTCTCTTTTACCGCTCAAAAATGCATACCGGTCAAGAACTGAATTATAAATTAATTAATCTACCTTTTTGCCGAATGTATACCCCGTATGGACTAACTTCCAATTTAGAAGACGATGTTAAGGATTTTCAAGATACCTTGTCTTCGGCAAGTATTACCACAACCCAAGTAATTCGATTGTGGATGAAAGTCTTTAGTAGAAGTTTTTTTACGCAATCCATGAGGGTACATAAGATTCGGCCTGGCCGTATATACCTGTTTTGATTTAAATTTATGATGTATAGAATTACAAATAGGATATGTTTAGTCCTAGCGTCCTAATTTCAAAGAAAAATATTTTTAAAGCAAAAGTAATGAGCTTTTTTAATAAAAAATTTCTTTATTTAAAAAACTTTGTCCTTAACGTTATGTAAATTGAATGTCCTAAAATTTAGTCTACATAAGCCCTCATATTAGGAAAAAAATTCAGTAAAGAATATGTATACTTTATGGCTCTGAAACAATATGCATATATACTATATGAATCTGAGACCAATACATTGCTGCCTTACACATGGAATGACTAAGTCAATATACTTCCCATTCTATAATGGAGGTTATAATAATTGCCAATTCAACAGGAAATTGAATGTTTTGGCAATTTACTAGTTATCCACATACTCCAACCCCCTTAACTAATTTTCAGCCAATTTATTTTTACCGAAAACAACAAAAAAAACCTTGAAATTAAATTTTTCGAATATTTTGTTATTTGCAAAGTGAGCATAACAAAACTCTGAGTCAAAACTGTAAAATGGTAAAATTATATCAACGCTTACAATGGCTATGGTAAGGTAAAGTCAAACCAACAATATCCAACGCATAACCAACAAATGAAAACGAGGAGAGAAAAAAACCATCTACGCCAAAGCAATATCAAAACTCAATATATATATTTTCCAATTACACTTTTTCCCAAACAGAATACAAACTTGTTTATTGAACAGCAAGTCCAAGTCAAAGCAGAAATTGAATAATGAAATATTTACGAAAAAAAAACATTTTACATACTAAAATTCAATTTAAAAATTTATATATAACTAGAAATAAAAAAACCTAAAAAACGGAAATTTTACAAAGTCACACACTAAAGCAAATTTTAAATGTGTGTAAAGGATTAAAACAAAAAAAAAAAAATAAACTGCCTTTTTTCATATAAAATTAAAAACCCCAAAATACAAAAAAATATGCAATATTTTTACCTAAACTAAGCCATAATTAAGTGATATAATCTAGAGGATAATTAAACAACAAAAAGACAACTCTCCAACAAATTAAAACATAAACTCACAAAACAAACGCTTTATTTTATTAAAATTTAATTAAATAATAAAATACCAAAGCTCTTACTTAAACAACAACAAAAAAAATCAATTAAACATCCCCCAAAAATAATCCTAGAAAACAAAAAACAAATTCTAACGACCAATATTTTATATGAACTCTTAATGCTTTAAAACCACAAATAAGAAATTCAAAATAATAAAAATAAATATAAACTACTACTGGCGTCCAATATATAGTTTTAATTAAAATAATACAACAACAACTAAAAAATACAATAACTCACAGCAACAACAACAACAACTTTAAAGCATTTCAAATGCAAACATAGAGCAATAACAGCAGCAACAAAACAACATTATTAACTATTTACGATTTATGTCATTGAATTTGAATTTGTAATTGAGTTTAAGCAAACATCCGTTTCCTGTTTCAAAGCTACACTACGATCAACCAGCAGCAGCTCTACGCTTTAACTCTTATATTTGCCTAAAGTCTAAAGTTTTCCACTGATTGAACATTTTCAACAATGCCCACACCCCCTGGTCCAGCAAACGATGTAGTGAACAATATCCAGCAGCAACAACACCAACCCCATCATAATGCCAATAATATTGGAAACACTAACATCACAACTATCACTAACACAGCAGTGACAACAGGCCACACCCAACCCGGAGCAATAGGTCCATCAGCGATAGCAACTAACAATATGTCGTCTGGTGTCAGTAGCAATAACGTAGGAGGCAATAATCTCTTAAATAATCCCAGAGGTAGTGGTGGTGGTGGTGGTGGAGGTAGTGGTAATGGTACCAGTGCTGGTCCATCAGCAAATTCGCAAAGTGCAATAACTTCCGAATTAATGGAATCGACAAATGCAACACAAACCTCAGGCAATAATACTTTTGTAGCTGTGGCCCATCAACATCAACACCAACAGCAGCAGCAGCAACAACAGCCTACTGCCGGAGCCATAGTTGCTGTGTCCGGTCACCATCATCCTCATCATGCCCATCATCATCCCCAACATCATAGTACAGCGGGTATCGGACCACCCGCTACCTTGACTTCAAATCTTTTGGGTTTTGTTGGTGGCATTGGTATTGTAAGCACAACAGCAACAACGGTCATAGTCCCCGGTGGGGCAACACAAAACGCTACAAATAATCTCAATAACAACAACAATGCCAACAATATCAATAATCCCAATGATAATAACAACAATATGGACAATACCAGTGATGATTCAAATCCCGTAACAATTTACAGGTACTTTTAGTTTCCAAATCACTGCATCATGGTAATCTTGGATAGGTAGTCCGCAGTAAGCCGATAATATAGCATAAAATCAATCAACTAAAAAAATCAGTGATTAAAATGGGAAATTCTAACAATTGATTTTTTTTATTGAATTTATTAATTTATTAATTGACCCAAATAATCCGTGACATGAAGAGTCACGGATTAAAATGTGTCGAAGCTAAAAAACTATCTTGCATAGACAAGAGAAATTGCTACTTCGAAAGGCAGAACATATCCAATGGACTTTGCTAGTTTGACCTAAAATGAAAATTAAAATTTTTATATATATTGACTTTATAGAAAATTTAGTATTTTTTTTTTTTTTTTAGAAAAGTTCGTCAACATTTCAATAGGAAATTTTCTTTTCTACAGAAAATTTTGCAAAATTTTTATTTCTATAGAAAATTTTATCAAGATTTTATTTTTATAGATTTTTTTTCAAAATTATATTTTTAAAAATTTTTTTCAAAATAATTTTCTATAGAAAATTTTTTCAAATTTATATTTCTACTAGCGTAACCCGGCCCGCTTCGCTGCGCCTTCCGAAGCGTATTTGTAGGAACATTTTGCGTTAACTTAGTCAACCATATCCTTCGTGCTGAAAACAAATTCGAAAAGATTTGAATTATTTCAAACAAATCGGACTACTTGCTTTTTCGTTTATAGGTACAAATACGGCGGATATGCATATGTAAAACGGTTCGTTTTAAAAAATGTCGGGGAGAGGGTGTACCCTTTCCTCCAATTTTTTTAAATAATGTTCTGTATTCAAGTAGTTGGACAATTTTTTATATTTCTTGAGAATTTTAAGTGTGGTTTATCAAGGAAAGGTATCCTTCTCCTCAACATATCTGAACATTAAGCACTATATTATAATAACATACAAAGTATTACTGTTTCCCATCCAATAAATCGGAAAAAGCAAAAGTAGTAAAAAATTTTACCAAATTAACATTTGCTAAAATGATGCACCGTCTACGTTGGCTGCCAATTTCATGTAAATTTAAGTTCTTTACTAAAAAGATGTCTGGCAGAAGCCTGTGAAAAAATCAGACAATTATGTACCGAGTTCCCATTTACGGACAACCCTCTACTTTCAATTTAAGAAAAAAATAACGGACAAAAGGGAATCCTCTCCCCACCTTCGCTCCACTCCGACCTGATATCGGACTATCACGTACCCTATATTAATTTCACAACTACTCAATGGTCCCTATAAATTCTATAGAAGTAAATCGACAAAGTTTGTTTCAATTTTCCCCTTCCCCAACCAGATATCGAAAAATCATATACTAATTTAAAAATCATGTATAAAAATCATCTCTTCCGTCCAAATATCACAAAATCAGGTATCAACTATTAATAATCGTAACCTCTCCCCAGTCCTCTGTAAATTTCAAGTAAATCGGTAAAGTTAAATTGTTTCTCTGTATGTACTTAAGAGAAGCCCTTTTATTTTTATTAAAAAATCAGGAACCTGATATAAATTTCATAACCTCACCTATTTTTTCCGTAAAATTTCAGTGGGGGGGGGTTTAGTTTTGTTTTCACTGTACTTTAAAAATAAAGTCGGTCAAAGGGGTGGTCCCCCTCCCCGACCAAATATCGAAAAATAATGTAGCGGATTTTTGTCAACATTCAATGAAAATTTCAAGCAAATCGGTAAACTTTGGTCCAATTTTCAAAAAGTCCGACAAAGGGGAGGTCCCCCTCCGCGACCAGATGTCAAAAAATGAGGTACGCTATTTTCACCACATGAACGCTACGATATCTGAAAGTTTCAAGTAAATCGGTTCAACCGTTTCGGAGCCAACTCGGAACATACAAACACACAAACAAATAAACAAAAATAAATTGAATTTTATATATATATAGAAGAAGATAGATAGATTTTTTTTCAAAATTTTATTTCTATAGAAAATTTTGTCAACATTTTATTTCTTTTGAACATTTTGTCAAGATTTCATCTCTATAGATTTTTTTAAATTATATTTTTATAGATAATTTTTTTTTCAATATAATATTTCAATTATATTTGCTTAGTTCGGCTTGAGGTCATGTGAATAAAAACAGATGTTGTTGTTTTTTGAGTTGTATTTTTATATTTAAAATTTTCCAATATTTCGAGACATCTCCGATGCTCGTCTTCAGGGAAATTACTTTAAACAAAAAGAAAAAACATTTATCACATTAACAAAAAAATATATCATTACATGAAAAACACAGATAATTACATTTAAATTTAAAGAACAGTGAACTTCTTTACAAGGGAGTATATTTACAACTAAAAGCTAATCTGTCTTTCTATATTTTTGTACAATATTTCTATAAATATGTGCACAATGGTCCGTATCAGTCTTAAAATTCATTCGTCTTTCTGCAGGTACATTTATAATATGTAGCATCTCCAGAGTAAATCTCCTTTTATAATTGGTTTCTTGCGTCAAAATATCTACGTCCTTAAAGTTTGGTTTGTGTCCTGTTAAAGTGCAATGTGCTGCAAGTGCCGTCTTTTGCTCCAAGGACTTATCAGTGGCTTTCTGATCAGATTTATGCCCTGAGAGTCTAGTTTTTAATTTGGTTTTCGTTGTACCAATATATACTTTTTGGCAAGTATCAGAGTCATTTCCATTGCATTTGATCTTATATACTACGTTTGACTTGTCTTCTTTCTTAATTTTAGATTTTGTCTTGCTGAAGAATTGATTTACTGTATTATGAGTCCTTTGTGCAATTTGAAATTTGTCCTTATTTAGCATGTTAGATGATTTGAATCTTTCCGAGAATTGGGGGACATATGTCAAGGGTTTATAAATTTTGGGTTCAATTTCGTCATGTTTGATATGTTGTTGTTCTTTTACATGTTGTATTAGGTCGTCAATCGTCTTATTCGGGAAATCATTTAATCGCAATATGGTCCTTATCTTATCTTCGTTGTCCTTATGAAATATTTTGTCGCTGATATCGTGTACTCTTCTTATAAAATTTGTAGCCGTATTCATTATAACTCGTCTAGGATGTTTGGAGTTGATATTTATCAATCGTCCTGTGGCTGTTGGCTTTTGATACCAGTTAATTTTTATTCCATTTCTGTGCCTTAAAATTATGGTATCTAAGTATGGTAACTTGTTGTCCTCTTCTGTTTCCATCGTAAATTGAATTTGTCTATCAAAGGCGTTTAAAGCTGATAAAGTGGCCTGAACGTCATTTTTATTCAAAATACAGAACAGATCATCTACATATTTTGTCATTATTTTTGGTTTAATAGTCAATTTTTCCAATACTGAGTCCAAGAGTACTTCCATTACAATATTTCTATAGAAATTTTTAGT
This sequence comes from Haematobia irritans, assembly GCF_050003625.1. Taxonomy (NCBI): domain Eukaryota; kingdom Metazoa; phylum Arthropoda; class Insecta; order Diptera; family Muscidae; genus Haematobia; species Haematobia irritans. The sequence continues at coordinate 165,175,919 of NC_134399.1, read as the reverse complement.
TGTATAAAAAATTTTGTCAAAATTTTGTACCTATAGAAAATTTTGTCAAAATTATATTTCTCTAGAAAATTTTGTCAAAATTTTATTTTTATAGAAAATTTTTCCCAATTTATATTTCCATAGATTTTTTTCAAAATTTTATTTGTATAGAAAATTTTGTCAAAATTTTATTTCTTTCGAAAATTTTGTCAAGATTTTATCCCTAGAGATTTTTTTTTAAATTATATTTTTATAGATATTTTTTTTTGTAATATAATATTCCTATAGAAATTTTTTTCAAATTTATATTTCTATAAATTTTTTTTAAATTTTATTTCTATAGAAAATTGTTTTCACAATTTTAGTTGTATAGAAAATTTTGTCAAAATTTTATTTCTATAGAAAATGTTGTCAAAATTTTATTTCTATAGAAAATTTTGTCAAAATTATATTTTTATAGAAAAATTTTCCAAATTTATATTTCCATAGATTTTTCTTAAAAATTTTATTTGTATAGAAAATTTTTTCAAAATTATATTTCTATAGAAAATTTTGTCAAAGTTTTATTTCTATAGAAAATTTTGTCAAAATTTTATTTCTATAGAAAATTTTGTCAAAATTTTATTTCTATAGAATATTTAGTCAAAAATTGATTTCTATAGAAAATTTTGTCAAAATTTTATTTCTATAGATAATTTTGTCAAAATTTTATTTCTATAGAAAATTTTGTCAAAATTTTATTTCTATAGAAAATTTTGTCAAAATTTTATTTCTATAGAAAATTTTGTCAAAATTTTATTTCTATAGAAAATTTTGTCAAAACGTTATTTCTATAGAAAAATTTGTCAACATTTTATTTCTACAGAAATTTTTGTCAAAATTTCATTTGTATAGAAAATTTTGTCAAATTTTATTTTTATAGAAAATTTTGTCAAAATTTTATTTCTGTAGAAAATTTTATAAAAATTTTATTTCTATAGAAAATTTTGTCAAAATTTTGTAAAAAAATTTATTCCTATAGAAAATTTTGTCAAAATATTATTTCTGTAGAACATTTTGTTAAAATTTTATTTCTTTAGAAAATTTTGTCAAAATTCATTTCTATAGAAAATTTTGTCAAAAAATTTTTTTTATAGAAATTTTTTTCAAAATTGTATTTTTATAGAAAATTTTGTTAAAATTTTATTTCTATAGAAAATTTTGTTAAAATTTTATTTCTATAGAAAATTTTGTCAAAATTTTATTTCAATTGAAAATTTTGGTAAAAATTTTACTTCTTTAGAAAATTTTGTCAAAATTTTATTTCTATAGAAAAATTTGTCAAAATTTTTTTTTATAGAAATTTTTTTCAAAATTGTATTTTTATAGAAAATTTTGTTAAAATTTTATTTCTATAAAAAATTTTGTTAAAATTTTATTTCTATAAAAAATTTTGTTAAAATTTTATTTTTATAGAAAATTTTGTCAAAATTTTATTTCAATAGAAAATTTTGTTAAAAATTTCATTTCTTTAGAAAATTTTGTCAAAATTTTATTTCTATAGAAAATTTTGTCAATTTTTTTTTTATATAAATTTTTTTCAAAATTGTATTTTTATAGAAAATTTTATCAAAATTTTATTTCTATAGAAAATTTTGTCAAAATTTTGTAAAAAATTTTATCTCTATAGAAAATTTTGTCAAAATTTTATTTCTATAAAAAATTTTGTTAAAATTTTATTTCTTTAGAAAATTTTGTCAAAATTTTTTTTCTAATTTTACAATTATTAATCGAGCTTTATGGACAGATTTAGATTAAGGAACATAAGTAATAGAGTCATTGAAAAGTTAACGCCAGATCGTTCGCCACTTAGGTGAATTCAAACAAATTAGCTTTCTAAAAATAAATTTCGTGTTGTTGCATTACTGTGTAACAAAACGAAATAAAAATAAGATTAAGGGACTTGTAGTTATATGAAAAGATGATGTACAGTGGGAGAAAAAATGGTTCAATTTGTAAGAGGAAAATTCCCAAATGTTTTCTCCATAAGGAGTTAGCATAAATAGCCCAAAATTGAGTTATCTCTCCCAGCCAGATCTATACTAAAGGCTGTGGAAAGATTCATTCGCCCGAATCGTAACATGTACAGTCCAGGCATGTATAGATTTGTATCTGGCGTTTTCTTTTCAATGACTCTATTAATCATGTTCCTTAATCTAAATCTGTCCATAAAGCTCGATTAATAATTGTAAAATTAGATATAATGCATTTGGACGTTAATTGCCTGTTTCGGTATCAGGTTAACATGAAATAAAAATTTTATTTCTATAGAAAATTTTGTCAACATTTTATCTCTATAGAAAATTTTATCAAAATTTTATTCCTATCGAAAATGTTGTCAAAATTTTATTTCTATAGAGAATTTTTGTTAAAATTTTATTTCTATAGAATTTTTTTTTTTCAAAATTTTATTTTTATTTTAAAATTTTGTTAAAATTGTATTTCTATAGAGAATTTTTGTTGTTTTTTTTTTTGTTAAAATTTTATTTCTATAGATTTTTTTTCAAAATTTTATTTTTATAGAAATTTTTTCAAAATTATATTTCTTTAGAAAAATTTGTCAAAATTGTATTTTTATAGAAAATTTTTTCAAAATAATATTTCTATAGACAAATTTTTTCAAATTTACGTTTCCATAGAACTTTTATTTTCTAAATTTTATTTGTATAGAAAATTTTGTCAAAATTTTATTTCTATAGAAAATTTTGTCAAAATTTTTTTCTATAGAAAATTTTGTCAAAATTTTTTTCAATAGAAAATTTTGCCAAAATTTTATTTCCATAGAAAATTTTTTCAAAATTTTATTTCTATAGAAAATTTTTTCAAAATAATATTTCTATAGAAAATTTTTTCAAATTTATATTTCCATAGATTTTTTTTCAAAATTTTATTTTTATAGAAATTTTTTTCAAAATTATATTTCTATAAAAAAATTGGTCAAAATTGTTTTTATATAGACAATTTTGTCAACATTTTATTTCTATAGAAAATGTTGTCAAACATTTGTTGTTTATAAAAAATTAGTGAAGTACCTCTTAGTTGGAGACAACTATATTTTGCAAAGACTACCAAAGACTACCAAAACATCAAAAAACACTAAAAATTTACCAAACAGTAAAAAAACTAAAATTTGTTGTAAAATTCTACCAACTGTGGCAACCGTGAATATGACCACATTTGTTGAAATCCTGCACGCTCACAAAAAATCGCTTCTGTAACATATACTCCCAAACATATTTTGCTTCAAGCATATACATTTTTGGGTATTGCCCAAACATTTATATGTTTGATCTCTTCCAATATATAATATGTTTGAAAGCATTTTGTATTTTTGCATCCAAATTCAATAATGTTGTCTTCCAAAAAACAATATGTTATTATGTGAACATATAATATGTTTGGAAGCATTTTGCACCCAAAAATATTATATGCTTAAAAAGAATTCTCCCAAACAATATTGTGCTCAAAATTTTATTTATTTATTTATATATTTACAATCATAATGAATTATGAAAATAAAGAGGTAATATAGGTGCTAACAACATAGGTTTTCGACCTGAATGCTCAAAATTTTGTTTCTGCCCAATTGTATATTCCCCCACATCTTTCTCACTTTCACGAGATTTTTTAGTTCTTAGCACCTTTTTCTGTAATACAAACATTGTAGAAGAAATTATTCAATTGTATGATTTTTTTTATTTTAATTTTACCTTTTGCCGGACGGGGATTCGAACAGCGGACCACACAGTTTGTAAGGATCAAAGAAGTAGCTGATCAATTGCCCAAGGGAAAATAAAATGTTAATTTTGTAATAACAAGCAACAACCACCAACTTAATTCAATATCGCTCCCTGTTAAATAGCGCTCCAAGCTACTAAACACATATATGTTTATAGGCTATTTCTAAATTAATATATGTTTGCATCCAAGCATATTATATTTACAAACATTTTATGTCCCAAACATAATATGTTCCAACATATTAACATATATGTCCCAAACATGTTATGCTAGTTTATGAACATTATATGCTTGCACTCAAAAATATTGTGTTTAAAAATTTGTGTTCCAAACATATAATGTTTATAGCCAAACATATGAAAAACAGTATTTTTCATCCGTGTGGGGCCCACTTGTGCTTCTGGATTATGATATATGGGAGCAATATCTAAATTTGAAACGATCTTTCCAAATTCAATAGTGTTCGTGCTTGTGCCAAAAAAAAAAACCCTGTACCACATTTCATCAACCAGAATCTTGCGAGCAACAAACACTGAACCCACCAGGAAGAAAACTTTTGGTTAATTTTAGAAAATTTTGAAAATTTTTAGAAAATTTGAACTAATCATTATTACAAACACAGATATCACGCCCATATCACAAAAATAAGTAAATATTTTTCAACAAATTCAAGAAAATTTATTAGACATAATTAATATTTTTCATTTTTCAACAAGTATATACGGCCGTAGGTTCGGCCAGGCCGAATCTTACACTGAAAAAACAGTGAACCCACCAGGAAAGATAACTTTCGATTAATTTTAGAAAATTTTGAATTTTTTTAGAAAATTTCAACTAAACAGTATTACAAGCGCTGGCATCACTCCGATATGGTAAAAATAAGTAAATATTTTTCGACAAATTCAAGAAAATTTATTATACATAACTAAGTTTTTGCACTTGTTAAAGAAAATTTTGTAGTTTTAAGAGAAATCTTGGAGTTCAAAATTGCAAGAATGTCTTTAGTGCCATACGAAGTTCATGATGGACACATTTTTGGTAAAATTTACAAATTTAAAGAAATAATGAACTATTTTGTGAGAAATACGAAATTAGGAAACCTTTATGCTTTATTTTTGTATAATTTTTTCCTGTTTTTTAGTTCATTTAACTAACATACGCAAAAAATTATTTGAGTAAAGTAAACTGTTTCCAAACATAATGATTCTATGAACTAATATAAAGTTAAATTGGCTTTAGTGAAATAGAGAGTTCACTTTTTTTTGAGTGTATGTACCCTCCTTCATGGATTGCGTAGAAACTTCTATGAAAGACTAACATCCACAACCGAATTAATTGGTTTGTTGTAATACTTACCCATCGCAAGGTATCATAAAACTTCTTATCATCGTCTTCTAAATTGCAATATGAGGATCGCTTTTTATGGGGCCTATATACAATTATGAACAGATATGGACCAATTTTTGTGTTATTGGGGATCGGTTTGAGATGACCAAGTTTGACATGGTTGTTAGCGGCCATATACTAGCACAATGTATCAAATTTCAACCGAATGGAATGAATTTTGCTCCTCCAAGATGCTACGGAGGTCAAATATAGGGATAGGTTTATATGGGGCTATATATAATTGTGGACCGATATGGATAAAATCTTACATGCTTGTTAGAGACCATATACTAACACCACGTACTAAATTTCAACCAAATCGAATTAATTTTGCTCCTCCAAGAGGCTCCGGAGGTCAAATCTGGGGATCGGTTTATATGAGGGCTATAAAGAAGTTGTCCATTCAGCTAGTATTTTGAAATTTGCATATCGTACTCTTTTTAAAACTATACCTTTGTGTATAACAAATCCATACAGAAAGTTAGCTAATTTTAACAAATTCACAATCACATATTTAAAGTTTTTGGCTGATTATACCGTCCCCGGTTAATTTTTATCAAGTTTGTAAATGTATTTGGCATATAAAGCGCACCCGCCACATTCAACACTACCACCATCGACGAACAAACATTCCCTAAAGTAATCTTAAAGTTAATTGCTATTTAACGAACTACATATGTGTTATGAAACTCTGAAAGTCTCGCATAAAACTGAATAAAACATAAATATGGCCGCAATGAGCACACATAATCACCATGCTGCAATATTAGATGGCATTGTGGTGGAAATTGTATGGTTAAAAATGCATCTTTTTAAGCCGCCAGCATATCAATTATAAAGGCACAGCAGAGAGAAAAAATAAATGTTTTTTTCGTTGTCCTTGCAATAGGACATAAACGAAAATGATTCCAATAAAAATAGTTGTTATAGCATGATGGTGTAAAAAATTTACCACAAGAGTGGCAACAGAAAAAATGCAAAAGAACCCATATAAAAATATTTGCTTCGGTGAATGAAAATAGGATCAAATCGAATATCTAGTAAGGTTAGGTTTAAGTGGCAGGTCTCGTTATTTCAGGCCTACTTAGACTATTTATTCGCAATCATAACAGCTCTCACATGCTCTATGAGTTTGCTCGAATGTGTAAGGTAGTCCCTAAAGAGAGGGAGAAAGAGATTCAAGGAATGAAGAAATGCCTTGTTTATCCTAAAGAAATTAGGATCAATGGACCCGTTGTCGGCTAAGCAAAGCAATGCCTTAAAATGGGCGCAAGGAATTCTTGAAGCTAGGAAAAGGGAACGATCACCGGATGAACAGCCATCTTCCAAAAGGGATCAAAGATCGTTTGCCTCAGATGCCAAAAACAGTCTTATGATGGCTATAGTTAATAGGGAAGCCGGAGGCGATATGATCTCAAAGAACAAGTGAGGAGAAATTGAGAATATTTTGTCTGGTGTCCACTCACAGGTGCTGAAAATTTTTTCCCGGCCCAGATCTTCGACACCAAGAGATTGGTTGGTATCAAGGATGATTTCAACTAATTGTATTTAAGGGTCAGAGGTCTATTGATTCTTTTAAAACTGCTTGTGTACCCAGTAAAAAAAGCGTCGCCAAAAAAAGTAGTGAACATTTTCTTTTTCGATCCGGAAGTGGTACAAAATTGGCGCAGAAGCGATGAATTTAACTTGTCATAGGACGAGTGTCCACTATTTCAAAAGCTGTTGCACTGAATTTGCATTAATTTTTAAGGTGTGATCCGAATTCAGTGTTTCGGATGTGAATTTAAAAAATAATGTATTTGACAAATAAATAATTTTTATATTTTTTTACGATTTTTATGCATACTTATTGAATGGTTATGAATGAATGGTTATGAATGGTCTTAGAGTACTTCTAGATTTAAAATTTCAAGCAAATGGAATAAAAACTACGGATTCTAGAAGCCCAAAAAGTAAAACCGGGAAGCCCAAGATGTAAAATGGTCCGATACTCACCATTTTCGGCACACCTTTTTTATGTTCCTAGAGTACTTCCAATTTCAGGCAAATTGGATAAAAACTACGGTTTCTATAATCCCAAGACCCCATATCGGGGAATCCGTTTATATGGGAGCTATATCAAGACCTGGACCGATATAGCCCATTTTTACCAAGATTTGTTTTCTAAGGAAACCAGAACGATTTTTATATCAATATTCTAAAGAAAAGGTGATTGGACTCCTCCTCCCAGTCATGCCGAAGGCTCTCTGTATAGTATCTCCAATTGTCGATGAGATTCTTCCTCTGACTGCTAATGCCATATCATCTGCGTATGCCACCTTTTTTGTTCATTTTTTTGTTTTCTAAGGAAATCAGAACATTATTTATGCAACATACCAAAGAAGAGGTGATAGAACTCCTCTTTGGGTTGTGACTTAGTCATGCGGCTCTAGGTAAAATATTAATTGAAATGAATTGAAATATCTAATTGAAGATGGAAATTTTCCCCTGACCGCTAATGCCGCATCATCTGTCACCACTTTTATATTTTGGACAAATAAACACTAGTTCTTGACGGAGCTTCATCGCTAAAAATTTAACTCAAGATCATCTATGCACAGTCGTTGAGTTAATCCTAATTAACTTACACTCAAACAAAAAGTTTACTAGGATCCAAAGATTTTGACCTTCCCTTAAGGATTTTGGTATTAATTCCGAGCCAAAATGCAGCTTCTTTCCAGTAAAGACATTTTGTTAGCCACCTATCTGGCTTTAGCCACCTATCTGGCTTTAAATCTAGGATCAATAAAATTAAAATTAGTATGCAGATCTCATTTATCGAATTTCCATTCTCCATTCATAAAGCTATTCACGTACAAACAAATGCCAGTTTAAACAAGTATATACGGCCGTTAGTTCGGCCAGGCCGAATCCACCATGGATTGCATAGAAACTTGTACTAAAGACTGTCATCCACAATAGAATTACTTGGGTTGCGGTAACACTTGCCGATGGCAAGGTATCTTAAAACTTCTGGTGGTGTTACCACGTTCTCAATTGTAAGTTAGTCCATACGGGGTATATATTAAACAAAAAAGACCGATTAAATAAGTAAATAATTCAGTTTGACAAAATTTTTTATAGAAATAAAATTTTTACAAAATTTTCTATAGAAATAAAATCTTGACAAAATTTTCTATAGTAATAAAATTTTGACAAAATTTTCTATAGTAATAAAATTTTGACAAAATTTTCTATAGTAATAAAATTTTGACAACATTTTCTATAGTAATAAAATTTTGACAAAATTTTCTATAGTAATAAAATTTTTACAAAATTTTCTATAGTAATTAAATTTTGACAAAATTTTCTATAGAAATAAAATGTTGGTAGATTTTTTTGGGGATCGGCTATATATAACTATAGACCGATTTGGACCACTTTTGGCATAGTTGTTAGCGGCCATATAAATACTAGCGCAATGTACCAAATTTACCACGCACCAAATTTCAACCTGGGCCGATGAATTTTGCTCCTCCAATAGCTCCGGAGGTCAAATCTGGGGATCGGTTTAAATGGGGGTTATATATATTTAAGACCGGCATGGACCAATTTTTGCATGGTTGTTAGAGACCATATACTAACACCACGTACCAAATTTCAACCGGATCGGGTGAATTTTGCTCTTCCAAGGGGCTCCGGAGGTCAAATCTGGGGATCGGTTTGTATGGGGGCTACATATAATTATGGACCGATATGGACCAAGCTCTTCATGGTTGTCGGAGACTATATACTAACACCATGCACCAAATTTCAAGCGAATCGGATGAATTTTGTTCATCCATGAGGCTCCGGAAGTCAAATCTGGGGATCGGTTTATATGAGGGCTTTATATAATTATGGACCGATGTAGACCAATGTTTGCATGGTTGTTACAGACCATATACTAACTCCATGTTCCAAATTTCAGCCGGATCGGATGAAATTTGCTTCTCTTAGAGGCTCCGCAAGCAAAATCGGGGGATCAGTTTATATGGGGGCTATATATAATTATGGACCGATGTGGACCAATTTTTGCATGGTTGTTAGAGACCATATGTTAGAGACCATATAGTTACACCATGTACCAAATTTCAGCCGGATCGGATGAAATTTGCTTCTCTTAGATGTTCCGCAAGCCAAATCTGGGGATCGTACCAAATTTCAACCGAATCGGATGAATTTTGCTAGGCTCCGGAAATCAAATCTGGGGATTAGGTTATATGGTGGCTATATATAATTATGGACCGATGTGGACCAATTTTTGCATGGTTGTTAGAGACCATATCCTAACACCATGTACCAAATTTCAGCCGGATCGGATGAGATGTGCTTCTCTTAGAGGCTCCGCAAGCCAAATCTGGGGATCGGTTTATATGGAGCTATATATGATTATGGTCCGATGTGAACCAATTTTTGCATGTTGTGAGAGATCATATTCTAACACCATGTACCGAATTTCATCTGGATCGGATGAATTTTGCTCCTCCAAGAGGCTCCGCAAGCCAAATCTGAGCGTCGGTTTATATGAGGGCTGTACGTAAAATTGGTCCGATATGGCCCATTTGCAATACCGTCTGACCTACATCAATAACAACTACTTGTGCCAAGTTTCAAGTTGATAGCTAGTTCAACAGACGGACGGACGGACATGCTTAGATCGACTCAGAATTTCACCACGACCCAGAATATACTTTATGGGATCTCAGAGCAATATTTCGATGTGTTACAAACGGAATGACAAAGTTAATATACCCCCCCCCCCACCCCATCCAATGGTGGAGGGTATAAAAATCCGAATTATAACATATACTTCAAAGTAAACAGCGATTTCTGAATTCCAAAAAAAAACTTTAAACCAAAGATGCTGAATCCTCAAAATAAATTTTATCCTATATTCGAAGCGTTTTTATCTTAAATTTAAAGATTCAATATTTCAGTTAAATTAAGGACGATTTCTTTAAATCAAAAATGTGTTTCTTTACTTTAAGGAAATTTTTCCTCGGTTCAAAGACATGCGACCTTAACGGAGGGACGCAAATTTCCAAAATTTGTGTCCTAAATTTAATGAAAAAAATTTTGAAGCACATATTATAAACTTTATTTTAATTAAAATTTTGTTATTTTAAAGAAATTTTTTTCAGTATTTTATAAATTTCACTTCCTAAAATTTAGGTTGCGTAATCTGTAATATCAGGTAAATATTTTTTTCAGTGTAGGCTAAGATTTATTTTGAGGATTTTGTATCGATGGTATAAAATTTTAAAAATTATTTTTTTAAGCTGACATTTATTGTCAATAATTCTTGAAAATAAAATTCTATAAATTAGACCTGTATCCTAATGTAATTTAGAGACCAGATTTAAAGCTAGTTATCTGTGGCTCGCGATCATTACCAAAATCCTTAGGGGAAAGCCAAAATCCTTGGATCCAAGTAAACTATTTTCACAGTACAGTCGTCATATCACATACTCACAATTTAAAATGTTTTGTCATTGCATCCCTTTGTTTTTCATATGAGAATATACGAGTACATAAATACATTGGTATTTTGGACGAAAATAAAGCAATTCATAAAAGTTATACACATAGCTTTTAACTATAACAGAACTGGCTTGTTAGCAATTGGTCGATTCCATACGCCAACATTTCAAACTACGATGCCAAAGCTACAATACACAAAGCATTGAGCAACGCAACAAAACTTTCCACCGCTATAGCTCAAGGTTATGACAGTATCTGAAACTCAAATGGCAAAACTATAACTATAACCGACCAAAACACCGACAACCACAAATGCAGTCATGCGAATATTGCAAAATACAAAAATCTACAATTAACAAGCAAACCATCATCAGCAGCAGCAGTGGCAGTAGCAATAGCAGTAACACCAATACCGCCATTACCAGCATCTTTAGTTTTGTTAGTGGTACTGAAAATGGAGTAATTTCTTCCATCACCCACATCTCGTATGAACCATCATCATTACCATTACCATAAAATTTAATTGCAAATGCAATTTGGTGTCAGGGAGATGTAGAGATAGCCATATCCTGTACCTCTGAACCTATATTGGGCTTTTGTAAATGGGACTTTTAAAAGGATCCTCTGTATACACATAAAGAATTTCAATCAACTTTATTTTAACAAAGAGAATACGAATATACTATAATACCATCAAGGAATGGAGCCATAAAGAGGAACTTCTGCAGAAGAGCGGAAAGAGTCCTAAGGGTGGCATATGACTGGGCGAAACCCAGTGGCCTGAATGTGAACCCGAAAAAGACAGAATTGTACCTATTCACTAGAAGGACTAAAAATGTCCAATATATATCGAACCTAATTTCGTGGACAAGATGATTAAATAAATACATTATTAGGTGTAACCTTATACAGGAAGAGCAATGTCACAGAGAGGACTGAGAAAGTCTACTGATATTGGGCACTGTGCAGAAAGCCATGGGTTTTAAATAGGACCTGAATCCAAGGTGACGATGTATGAGATCGAATTAGACCAATCTTGCCATATGTGTCGATAGCACGATTGTCACAGTTGGTAGAATTCTACCAAAAATGGTAGATTTTTTACTATTTATTAGATTGGTAGAATTTTCGACGTTTGGTATAATAGAAATAAGAGAAATTTTCTACAGAAATAAAAATTTGAGAAAATAAAATTTTGAGAAAATGTTCTATAGAAATAAAATTTTAAGAAAATTTCTTTAGCACCAAAATTTTGAGAAAATTTTGTATAGAAATAAAATTTTGACAAAATTTTCTATAGAAATAAAATTTTTACAAAATTTTCAATAGAAATAAAAATTGGGAGAAAAGTTTTCATAGAAATAAAATTTTGAGGAAATTTTTTAATAGAATAAAATTGATTTTGACAAAAAATTCTATAGAAATAAAATTATGACCAAAAACTCTATGGTACTAAAATTTTGACAACATTTTCTATAGAAATAATATTTTGAGAAAATTTTCTATAGAAATAAAATTTCAAGAAAATTTTCTATAGAAATTAAATTTTGACAAAATTTTCTATAGATATAAAATTTAGAGTAAATTTTCTACAAAAATATAATTTTGACAATATTTTCTATAGAACTAATATTTTGAGAAAATTTTTTATAGAAATAAAATTTTGTGAAAATTTTCTATAGAAATAAAATTTTAAGAAAATTTCTTTAGCAACAAAATTTTGAAAAAATTTTCTATAGATATAAAATTTTGACAAAATTTTCTATAGAAATAAAATTTTGACAAAATTTTCTATAGAAATAAAATTTTGACAAAATTTTCTATAGAAATAATATTTTGACAAAATTTTCTATAGAAATAAATTTTCAAGAAAATTTTCTATAGAAATGAAATTTCGAGAAAATTTTCTATAGATATCAAATTTATAGTAAATTTTCTACAGAAATATAACTTTGACAAAATTTTCTATATTAATAAAATTTTGACTAAATTTTCTATAGAAATAAAAATTGGGAGAAAAGTTTTCAAAGAAATAAAATTTTGAGGAAAGAATAAAATAGATTTTGACAAAAAAATTCTATAGAAATAATATTGTGAAAAAAATTCTATAGTAATAAAATTTTGACAAAATTTTCTATAGAAATAATATTTTGAAACAATTTTCTATAGAAATGAAATTTTGACAAAATTTTCTATAGATATAAAATTTAGAGTAAATTTTCTACAAAAATATAATTTTGACAATATTTTCTATAGAAATAAAATTTTGACAAAATTTTCTATAGAAATGAAATTTTGACAAAATTTTCTATAGTAATAAAATGTTGACAAAATTTTCTATAGAAATAATATTTTGAGAAAATTTTCTATAGATATAAAATTTTGACCATATTTTCTATAGAAATAAAATTTTGACAAAATTTTCTATAGAAATAAAATTTTGACAAAATTCTCTATAGTAATAAAATTTTGAGAAAATTTTCTATAGAAATAATATATTGAGAAAATTTTCTATAGAAAGAAAATTTTGTGAAAATCAAGACAATTTTCGATAGAAATGAAATTTCGAGAAAATTTTCTATAGATATAAAATTTAGAGTAAATTTTCTACAGAAATATAATTTTGACAAAATTTTCTATATTAATAAAATTTTGACAAAATTTTCTACAGTAATAACATTTTGAGAAAATTTTCTACAGTAATAACATTTTGAGAAAATTTTCGATAGAAACAAAATGTTGTGAAAATTTTCTATAGAAGTAAAATTTTGAGAAAATTTTCTACAGAAATAAAAATTGGGAGAAAAGTTTCCATAGAAATAAAATTTTGACAAAAATTTCTATAGAAGTAAAATTTTGCAAAATTTTCTATAGGATTAAAAATTTTAGAAAATTTACTATATAAATAATATTTTGAGAAAATTTTCTATAAAAATAAAATTTTGAGAAAATTCTCAATAAAAATAAAAAATTGAACAAATTTTCTATAGAAATAAAATTTTGAGAAAAATTTCTACAGAAATAAAATTTTGACAAAGTTTTCAACAAAAATAAAATTTTAATACAATTTTCTGTAGAATTTTTTTATTTAGTAGTTTTGTGGTAAAATTTTCTCCAAATTTTGGTAGACTTTTTTTTGGCGCGAGTGGCAACCTTAGTCAATAGTCTGGAGGACATAGATGGAGAAGTGGAGTACAAAATAGAAATTTTAGAACGAGTCCAATGGACACGATGTCTTGGCATATATGGGATTAATAAAGACCACATCAACCAAAGCCTTATAGACTATAATGGACTTAGACCTATGTTATGTAGTTGCGGAATGGGTTTATATAAATAGAAGTAAGTATATACGGCCGTAAGTTCGGCCAGGCCAGATCTTATGTACCCTCCACCATGGATTGCGTAGAAACTTCTACTAAAGACTGCCATCCACAATCGAATTACTTGGGTTGTGGGAATACTTACCGATGACAAGGTATCTAAAAATCCTCTTAACATCGTTTTCTAAATTGTTAGTTAGTCTATACATGGTTTATATTAGACAAAAAAATGCAGATGAAGTCTTCAAATAAATACGAACCACAATGAACTCTTGCCCGGTAATTAAAGGACCAGAATTGAAATATGGGGATCGGTTTATATGGGGGCTATATACAAATATGAACCGATATGGACCAATTTTTGTGTGATTGGTGATCGATTTATATGAGGGCTATACATAACTATAGACCGATATGGACCAAACTTGGCATGGTTGTTAGCGGCCATATACGTACCAAATTTCAACCGAATGGGGATTGGTTTATATGGGAGCTATATATGATTATGGACCGATATGGACCAATTTTTGCATGGTTGTTAGAGATCATAGACTAATTTTTGGATGCTTGTTAGATACCATATACTAACACCACTTACCAAAATTTTAGCCAGATAGGATGAATTTTGCTTCTCCAAGAGGCTCCGGAGGTTAAATCTGGGGATCGGTTTATATGGGAGCTATATATAATTATGGACCGATATAGACCAACTTTGCATGGTTGTTAGATACCATATACTAACATAATGTACCAAATTTCAACCGAATCAGATGAATTTTGCTCCTCCAAGAGGCTCCGGAGGTCAAATCTGGGTGGATTATATGGGGGCTATATATAATTATGGGCCGATATGGACCAGCTTTGGCATGGTTGTTAGAGACCATATACTAACACCACGTACCAAATTTCAACCGAATCAGATGAATTTTAGTCTTCCAAGAGGCTCCGGAGGAGGCCGGATCGGATGAAATTTGCTTCTCTTAGAGGCTCCGCAAGCCAATATACAATTATGGACTATATACAATTATGGACCCATGTGGACCAATTTTTGCATGGTTGTTAGAGATCATATGCTAACACCATGTACCAAATTTCAGACGAATCGGATGAAATTTGCTTCTTTTATAGGATCCGTAAACCAAATTTGGGGGTCCGTTTATATGGGGGCTGTACGTAAAAGTGGACCGATATGGCCCATTTGCAATACCATCCGACCTACATCAATAACAGCTACTTGTGCCAAGTTTCAAGTCGATAGCTTATTTCTTTCGGAAGTTAGCGAGATTTCAACAGACGGACGGACATGGTCAGATCGACTCAGAATTTCACCACGACCCAGAATATATATACTTTGTGGGGTCTTAGAGCAATATTTCGATGTGTTACAAACTGAATGACAAAGTTAATATCCCCCCATCCTATGGTGAAGGGTATAAAAAAATATCCAAAATATTACCGATCGAGAATTTTCTCGCTGGATGTTTTCTTGATTTCAAAACAAATCGAATAATGGTTTCTTTTACTTTAAATTTAAAAATTTCCCGTACTTCAAAGACATACGACTTTAACGGAGGGAACCTAATTTCAAAACTTATTTGAAAGAAATTTTATTTCATATTGCTTTTCTAAAATTTTAGGCTGCATAATCTTTTATTTTACATCAATATTTTTTCTATACATATACATTTAAATAAAAGTAAACTGTTTTATAGGAAGAATGAACTTCCTCGTGCGAAAATTGAAAAGATAAATTTCATTGTGGAAAAATTTGGAAAACAATTAAACTACAAACAAATAATTTTTTTCAATAAAATTGAGTTAAATTTAGCGTTAGAATCTCTACTTTATGTATGGGTATAACAATAAAAAAACTATATTATATACTTATTTATATATGTACCCATTTTAATTAACTCACATTTAACCACAATATTCGAATGTTACATATTTGCCAAAAAAAAAAATTGCATAAATAGCAAACAATAAATTAAACATGCTCCAAACAAATAAATACAAACACACTCACACACAAGTATAGTTATGATGATTCTATAGAAATATTATGGCTACATAGGTCTACGGCAAAACCAGTTAAAGGATAGAACATAGCCAAGGACATTAAAGAGAGTTCCTGTATTCGCTTACTTTTGCCTAAGGTACGCACGCAAAACTTTGCCAAATTATTCGCGTGAAATATCCCCCGAGGAGCATATACGAGGACTAAACGTTCCAAATGCTGAGGTCATACTTAAAGTGTGGAAGCATTCATTGCTATTTAATAATCTATGAAGTAAACGTTAAGAGTTATTAATACAAATAAATGGTTATTTAAATACTTAACGATTAATTAATGTAAAGGATTTTTGTGTATTTCATATACATATATCCACTTAATATTATATTTCAAAGGTATTGTAATTTTCAATATCAAACTAAAATGTTACATCGATTTTTCCTTTTTTTCAAGAAATAATCTTTAAATTAACTGAGATATTAAATCATTGGATTGATTAAGAATTTTTATACCCTCCACCATCGGAGGGGGGTATATTAACTTTGTCATTCCGTTTGTAACACATCGAAATATTGCTCTAAGACCGATGAGTCGATCTGAGCATGTCCGTCCGTCTGTTGAAATCACGCTAACTTCCGAACGAAATAAGCTATCGACTTGAAACTTGGCACAAGTAGTTGTTATTGATGTAGGTCAGATGGTATTGCAAATGGGCCATATCGGTCCACTTTTACGTATAGCCCCCATATAAACGGACCCCCAAATTTAACTTGCAGACCCTCTAAGAGAAGCAAATTTCATCCGATCCGGCTGAAATTTTGTACATGGTCTTAGTATATGGTCTCTAATAACCATGCATGGTCCACATCGGGCCATAATTCTATATAGCCCCCATATAAACCGACCCCACGATTTGACTTTCGGAGCCTCTAAGAGAATCAAATTTCATCCGATCAAGCTGAAATTTGGTACATGGTGTTAGTATATGGTATTTAATGATCATACAAAAATTGGTCCACATCGGTGCATAATTATATATAGCCCCATATGAACCGATCACCAGATTTGATCTCCGGAGCCTCTTGGAAGACCAAAATTCATCTGATTCAGTTGATATTTGGTACGTGGTGTTAATATATGGTCTCAGACACCAATGCCAAAATTGGTCGAAATCGGTCCATAATTATTTAATTATACCATATAAACCGATCCCCAGATTTGACCTCCGGAGCCCCTTGGAAGAGCAAAATTCATCCGATTCGGTTGAATTTTGGTACGTGATGTTAGTACATGGCATCCAACAACCATGCAGGAATTGCTTCATATCAGTCCATAATTATATATAACCCGATCCCCAGATTTGACCTCCGGTGCCTTTTGGAGAAGCAAAATTCATACGATCTGGTTGAAATTTGGTACGTGGTGGTAGTATATGATATTTAACAATCATGCCAAAAGTGATCCATATCAGTCCCGATCCCGAGATTTGGTTTTGGAGCCTCTTGGAGGAGCAAATTTCATCCGAGTCAGTTGAAATTTGGTACATTGTGCTAGTATGTTATATGGCCGTTAACAACCATGCCTAACTAAGTCGATATCGGTCTATAGTTATAAATAGCCGATCCCCAATCACACAAAAATTGGTCCATATCGGTTCATATTCATGGTTGCCACTCGAGCCAAAAATTATCTACCAACATTTTATTTTTATAGAAAACATTCAAAATGTTATTTCTATAGAAAATTTTGTAAAAATGTTATTTCCATAGAAAATTTTGTAAAAATTTTATTTCTATAGAAAATTTTGTCAAAATTTTATTTCTATAGAAATTTTTTTTTTTTAATTTTATTTTATATAGAAAATTTTTTCCAAATTTTATTTCTATAGAAAATTTTTTCCAAATTTTACTTCTATAGAAAATTTTGTCAAAATTTTATTTTGTCAAAATTTTATTTCTATAGAAACTTTAAACTTAATTATATACGTATTTAATCGCCTTTTTATACCCTCCATCATAGGATGGGGGTATATTAACTTTGTCATTCCGTTTGTAACACATCGAAATATTGCTCTAAGACCCCATAAAGTATATATATTCTGGGTCGTGGTGAAATTCTGAGTCGATCTAAGCATGTCCGTCCGTCCGTCTGTTGAAATCACGCTAACTTCCGAACGAAACAAGCTATCGACTTGAAACTTGGCACAAGTAGTTGTTATCGATGTAGGTCGGATGGTATTGAAAATGGGCCATATCGGTCCACTTTCATCTGAGGGTCCCCATATAAAGGGACCCTCAGATTTGGCTTGTGGAGCCTCTAACAGAAGCATATTTCATCCGATCCGGCTGAAATTTGGTATATGGTGTTGGTATATGGTCTCTAACAACCATGCAGAAATTGGTCCACATCGGTCCATAATTATATATAGTCCCCATATAAACCGATCCCCAGATTTGGCTTGCGGAGCCTCAAAGAGATGCAAATTTCATCCGATCCGGCTGAAATTTGGTACATGGTGTTGGTATATGGTCTCTAACAACCATGCAAAAATTGGTCCATATCGGTCCATAATTATATATAGCCCCCATATAAAACATTCTCCAGATTTGACCTACGGAGCCTCTTGGAGGAGCAAAATTCATCCGATCCGGTTCAAATTAGGAACGTGGTGTTAGTATATGGTCGCTAACAACCATACCAAAATTGGTCCAATCACACAAAAATTGGTCTATATCGGTTCATAAGAAAATTTTCATCATTGTCAATATTTTATTTCTATAGAAAATTTTGTTCAAATTTTATTCGGTTCATAATCATGGTTGCCACTCGAGCCAAAAATAATCTACCAAGATTTTATTTCTATAGAAAATTTTGTTAAAATTTTATTTCTGTAGAAATTTTTGTCAAAATTTTCTTTCTATAGAAAATTTTGTCAAAATTTTTATTTTTATAGAAAATTTTGTGAAAATTTTATTTCTATAGAAAATTTTGTTAAAATTTTATTTCTGTACAAAATTTTGTCAAAATTTTATGTCTACTTTGTCAAACTGAATTATATACGTATTGGATCGATCTTTTTTGATTTAATATATACCACGTATGGACTTACATACAATTTAGAAGATGGTGTTAGGAGGTTTTAAGATACCTTGCCATCGGCAAGCGTTACCGCAACTTAAGTAATTCGATTCTGGATGGCAGTGTTTAGAAGAAGTTTCTACGCAATCCATGATGGAGGGTACATAAGCTTCGGCCTGGCCGAACTTACGGCCGTATATACTTGTTTAGTTTAATATATAATACGTATGTACTGCCTTGTAATTTAGAAGACGGTGTTAGGAAGTTTTAAGATACCTTGCCATCGGCAAGTGTTACCGCAACCCAAGTAATTCGATTGTGGATGACAGTCTTCAGTAGAAGTTTCTACGCAATCCATGGTGGAGGGTACATAAGCTTCGGCCTGGCCGAACTTACGGCCGTATATACTTGTTTTTATCTTGAGTTTCTATATATATATAAAACAACGCCTGGATTTGAAATTTAAATTCTGTAGATTTGTAGACCTATTATCTGAATATCTCCGGAAATTTTACTTTTAGTTTCAGATGATTTGGATGACCAGTGCCCCTCCACCCTCCAAGTATTAAAATGGTTACTAAAAAATAGACTGATAAAAACTAAATTCCGTACAGGTCTCTGTGGGCCTCAATACCTCTAGATTGCTAATTGCAATAGAAACTTCTGTTTCTAGAAGCCCTAGAACTCAAATCGGAAGATCGGTCTATATACTCAAAAAAAAAATGTTTACTTTGATCCAAAGATTTTGACCTTCCCTTAAGGATTTTGGTATTGATTCCAAGCCAAAGATGCGGCTTCTTTAAAATAAAGAAGTTTTTTAGCGACCTATCTGGCTTTAAATCTAGGACCAATAAAATTAAAATTAGGATACAGATTTCATTTATCAAATTTTCATTCTCTTTTCGCGGTTTATTAATAAAGGTACTCACGTACAAACAAATGCCGGATACTTCAAAGTAAAAAATACTTTCTTAATTCCAAAAACACTTTAAACCAAAGACGCTAATTCCTCAAAATAAGTCTTAGCCTATATTGCGTAATGCGTAATCTTTAATATCACGTAAATATTTTTTTCAGTGTATCACTAGATATCCATTTTCAGGACAATTGCATAAAAGTAAAAGGCCAAGACCCCAAATCGGGTGGCCGTTTTATATGAATGCTTTATCAAAACCTGAATCGATATATGTAACTCATTATTGAACATGACATCCTTGCATAAAAAGAATCTGTGGTAAAATTCAGGATGACGATGACAACAGACAGGCGAAGATTATTATATTGTCTTTTAATTCTATCTCTGATTAAGAATATATTCTTTATTCATATAGTCGGAAATCTATATCACAACCTAAAATATAAAATTAAAATTAAATTGTAATAATTTGAAATTTTAAGTTCAAGGGAATTTTCCAAATTGTTTTTTTTACAATTTTTTTTTTAATAAATTATTAGACGATCCTCGTTAACTTTTTATACATCTCGATGGACAACATCGTTTATAGTGCTATGCAAAATAGTTGTCCTGTTTGTACACTTCGTTTTTTTCCATACCACCCAGAGATTTTCCGTTAATTTACATAATAAATGTTGGCAAAACCAGGGCGTCTCCTGCAAAGCTACTTAAAATTGTAACTAACAGTAACTTTATTTTTTTTCGCACGTTCATTGCTCTGGTTTTGCTGACATAAGGGATTAATGAAGAGAAGTGAAAATCCTGTTGATTCTAAAGAGCTACACCAACAGTAGAGCGAAAAAATCAGGACAAGAAAAAACTGATGACGATGATGATATTATGATGATTTAAAATTATGAATTCAAGATAAGGGGCAAGTGAGGATTAAAACAAAGTCTCATTAAAAGCAAAAATGTATTTTAAATATTATAATTAAGGGGTGACAATATATTAAATATTTAAAACAATGGTTATGAACTAAAAAAAAAATATTGGAGAATTTGATGACATGCATTTTATGAGGCCTTAAGTAAAACTAATTTGGAGATATTTACATAAGATAAAAACTTGATTACTAAAAATTATATTTTTTATATTTTAATAAATTTAATGAACTTTGTTTTGTAACACAAAGGTTATGAGCCAACGGCCATTTTTATAATGTTCCGTTAGGCTTTAATTGTCAGTTAACAGAAAGTAATATGCAGACTTTTTTGTATGTACTCAATATGGCACATAGGTACAGGGTGCCTGATATGTAAAGCAATAAAGTAAAAGGCTATGTTTCTTTATTTTTTTTTTTATACCCTCAACCATAGTTAACTTTGACATTCCGAACACACATCGAAATATTGCTCTAAGACCCCATAAAGTATATATTCTGGGTCGTGGTGAAATTCTGAGTCGATCTAAGCATGTCTGTCCGTCGGTTGAAATCACGCTAACTTCCCAACGAAAGCTATCGACTTGAAACTTGGCACAAGTAGTTGTTATTGATGTAGGTCGGATGGCATTGCAAATGGGCCATATCGGATCACTTTTACGTATAGCCCCCATATAAACGGAGTCCCAGATTTGGCTTACGGAGCCTCTAAGAGAAGGATATTTCATCCGATCCGGCTGCAATTTGGTACATGGTGTTGGTATATGGTCTCTAACAACCATGCAGAAATTGGTCGAAATCGGTCCATAATTATATATAGCCCCCATATAAACCGGTCCCCAGATTTGGCTTGCGGAGCCTCAAAGAGAAGCAAATTTCATCCGATCCTGCTTGAAATTTGGTACATGGTGTTAGTCTATGGTCTCTAACAACCATGCAATCATTGGTCTACATCGGTCCATAATTATATATAGCCCCCATTTAAACCGATCCCAAGATTTGGCTTGCGGAGCCTCAAAGAGAAGCAAATTTCATCCGATCCTGCTTGAAATTTGGTACATGGTGTTAGAATATGGTCTCTAACAACAATGCAATCATTGGTCTACATCGGTCCATAATTATATATAGCCCCCATTTAAACCGATCCCAAAATTTGGCTTGCGGAGCCTCAAAGAGAAGCAAATTTCGTCCGATCCGGCTGAAATTTGGTACATTGTGTAAGTATATGGTCTCTAACAACTGTGCAAAAATTGGTCGAAATCGGTCCATAATTATATATAGCCTCCTTATAAACCCATCCCCAGATTTGACCTCTGGAGCCTCGTGGAAGAGCAAAATTCATCCGATCCGGTTGAAATTTGGTACATTGAATTAGTATATGGTCTTTATCAACCATGCAAAAATGTATCCATATCGGTCCATTATTATACATAGTCCCCATATAAATCGATCACCAGATTTGACCGGAGCCCCTTGGAGGAGCAAAATTCATTCGATCCGGTTGAAACTTGGTGTAAGAATATGGTCCCTAACAACCATGCAAATATTTATCCATATCGGTCCATAATTATATATAGTCCCATATAAATCGATCCCCAGATTTGACCTCCGAACACGATTGCCACTCGAACCAAAAATAATCTACCAAAATTTGGATTAAATTCTACCAAAAAACTACCGAACAAAAAAATCTTTTACAGAAAATTTTGTCAAAACTTTATTTCTATAGAAATTTTTGGCAAAATTTTATTTCTAAAGAAAGTTTTGTCGAGATTTTATTTCTATAGAAAATTGTACCAAAATTTTATTTCTATAGAAAATTTGCCAAAATTTTATTTGTATATAAAATTTTGCCAAACTTTTATTTCAATAGAAAATTTAGCCAAAATTTTATTTCCATAGAAAATTTTACCAAAATTTTATTTCTATAGAAAATTTTGCCAAACTTTTATTTCCATAGAAAATTTTACCAAAATTTTATTTCTATAGAAAATTTTGCCAAACTTTTATTTCTATAGAATTTTTTTTTTTAATTTTAGAATCAGTATAAATTTCTTCAAATTGGCTACCTGGGACACGCATTAAGGCCTTCAAACGGTCGATAAAGCAATGCCGCACGAAAGTGGCTCTGCGGTATTTAGACACATTTCTGGTGAAGCGCAGTCTTTAGATGATCGATTCTTTGGTGGTTTTAAATGGGATAAAAGTCCAACTAATTGAGATCTGAAGATTTTGGTGGCCATAGTTTATTTGAACTGGTTACCTTTGCCATGAATTATGGCCTTCGAACGGCAGATTAGGCCATCACACAGTGTGCGCAAGTGGTGGTAATTAGGCCCAGTTCCGGTGAAGCGTTGTCTTGAGATGTTAGATACTTGGGTAGTTTTTTAGTACCAACCTAACTCCCGTAAATTCCTCCGTCGTAAAAGTCCAACAGATTAACATTCGAAGATTTTGGTAGTCATTAAGCGGTAGAAATGAAGCGAGGAACCACCTCCCAGCAAAAAAAAATCCCAAAATGTCCTCCCTTCTTTATTTTAACTACAACAAAAAGTTCTTTTGATTCAATTTTTTATAACTCACTGTTTTCATATTTTTAAAAGTCAATTGATTGATATCTGACGATTTTCGTGGCCATTGTTTGGTTGAACTGGTTGCCTTTGCCTTGAATTATGGCCATCGAACAGCCGATAAAGTCATAACACGGTGTACGAATGTGACTCCAACAGATTGAGATTCGAAGATTTTGGTAGGCATGAAATGAAGCGAGGAACCACCTCCCGCCAAAAATTCAAAAAAATATTAAAAATAGTCTAAGAATTAATAAAATAATACAAATTATTTAATTTTTATTGAAAAAAATGCTAAATTTATTCAATAAAAAATTGGGCATTTTAGAAAATATTTGATGTGAAATATTTCAGACAACGTTAGACTGCATTAAAAATAATAAACAGTTATAAAAATTGTTTATTTTGCAAAATATCACAAAATTTTTTAATTTACATCTAAAACACTGAATTCCGATCACACCTTAAGAAGTGATGTAAATTCAGTACAAAACTGTTAAAATGGTGGACATCCGTCTTAATACAAGCCCATGTTAAATTCATCGCTTCTGCGCCAATTTTGCACCATTTCCGAATGCAAAAAGAACATTTTCACTACTTTTTTGGCTACGCTTTTTTTGCTGGGCTGGTAAAGTCTTTTTTGGTTAACACGTGCTGAGCGCAAAGGCGCTGAGTCCTGTTGGAATGTCAATAGTCTGCGGTCAAAGGCTTCATTACTGTCTTAGGGATATTTTGCCGATATTATACGGCAATTATTTTGACCCAAAGGTCGATGAATACAAGCGGCCTTTATGGCGACCTACACCATAGGCAGCGCTTGAGTTCTGATGGTCAATCGATGGTATACATATTTAGCTGGCCCCGAAGTAAATAACGCCGATAATTTTGTTTGCCCAATTTGGAATGGCTTCTCATCGGAGTAAACAAATTCGGTTTCTGGTCACATTCATGCAAGCAAAGCAAGCCCTTTTCAGTGGAACTTTTTTTTTGCACATCGGTGAAAACTTTTTGGAATATCGATGGCCTTACTCTAAGCTCATTTTTCAATATGTGTTGCATCCATTCACGAGATATGTTTCAGCTCACGAGCAAATTTTCTACCACTGCGGAGTGGATTTCGATAAATTTAGACCTTCACATTTCAGATCAATTCTGGTGTTGTTGACGTTTTTATACCCTCCACCATAGGATGGGGGTATATGAACTTTGTCATTCCGTTTGTAACACATCGAAATATTGCTCTAAGACCCCATAAAGTATATATATTCTGGGTCGTGGTGAAATTCTGAGTCGATCTGAGCATATCCGTCCGTCCGTCCGTCTGTTGAAATCACGCTAACTTCCGAACGAAACAAGCTATCGACTTGAAACTTGCCACAAGTAGTTGTTATTGATGTAGGTCGGATGGTATTGCAAATGGGCCATATCGGTCCACTTTTACGTGTAGCCCCCATATAAACGGACGCCCAAATTTTGCTTGCGATTGCTCTAAGAGAAGCAAATTTCATCCGATCCGACTGAAATTTGGTACATGGTGTTAATATATGGTCTCTAACAACCATGCAAATATTGGTCCATATCGGTCCATAATTATATATAGCCCCCATATAAACCGATCCCTCGATTTGGCTGCGGAGCCTCTAAGAGAAGCAAATTTCATCCGATCCGGCTGAAATTTGGTACATGATGTTAGTATATGGTCTCTAATGACCATGCAAAAATTGGTCCACATCGGCCCCAATAATATATGTAGTCCCCATATAAACCGATCCCCAGATTTGACCTCCGGAGCCTCTTAGAAGAGCAAAAGTCATCCGATCCGATTGAAATTTGGTACATAGTGTTAGTATATGGTCTCTAATAACCATGTAAAAATTGGTCCACATCGGTCCATAATTATATATAGCCCCCATATAAACCGATCGCCAGATTTGACCTCCGGAGCCTCTTGGTTCAGTTGAAATTTGGTACGTGGTGTTAATATATGGCCTCAAACTCCCATGCAAAAATTGGTCGAAATCGGTCCATAATTATATATAGGCCCCATATAAACCGATCCCCAGATTTGACCTCCAGAGCCCCTTGGAAGAGCAAAATTTTTCCCATTCGGTTGAAATTTGGTACGTGATGTTAGTATATGGTATCCAACAACCATGCAGGAATTGGTTCCTATCAGTCCATAATTATATATAGTTCCGATATAAACCGATCCCCAAATTTGACCTCCGGTGCCTTATGGAGAGGCACAATTCGTCCGATCTGGTTGAAATTTGGTTCGTGGTGGTAGGTAGTATATGATATTTAACAACCATGCCAAAAGTGGTCTATATCAGTCCATAATCATATATAGCCCCCCTATAAAACGATCCCGACATTTGGTTTTGGAGCCTCGTGGAGGAGCAAATTTCATCCGAGTGAGTTGAATTTTGGTACATTGTGCTAGTATATGGTCGTTAACAACCATGCCTAACTAGGTCCATATCGGTCTATAGTTATATATATCCCTCAGATAAATCGATTTCCAATCACACAAAAATTGGTCCATATCAAGTTCATAATTGTATATAGCCCCCATATAAGAGACCCCCATATTTCAATTCTGGCTCTCTACGTACCGTGCAAAAAGTCCATATCGATTCGTAATTATTTGTAGACTTAACTATATATAACTTTTTTGTCTAATATATACCACGTATTGACTAACTCACAATTTAGAAAACGATGTTAAGAAGTTTTAAGATACCACAACCCAAGTATTTCGATTGTGGATGACAGTCTTTCGTAGAAGTTTCTACGCAATCCATGGTGGAGGGTACATAAGATTCGGCCTGGCCGGACTTACGGCCGTCTATACTTGTTTTCTTTAAATTTTTGCAATCTAACTTTGGTGGTAAAAACAAAGAATTTATTCACATTTAAATGCTGGAGTGCTGTAACGATAGCCTCTTGCGGTTTACCAGCCAAATATGAATCAGTAACACTATCTCTCTTGAATTCCATTACGAATAACTTTATTTCTGAATACAAAAGATGGAAATGCTTTTGTAAATAATAAAATGAACTAAGCTTAAGACCCTAGCAGTCAAAGCTTACAATTATATTTATAATTTTATTGTAAATATAATAAATAAATAAATAAAATAAAATGAACTATTACTGGAATAAGTCTGACAGGTGTCAGGGTGGATGCTATGTTGATTGCATTACATATCAACCATCCTGTATATCCGTAGCACGATTTAAAAGTTCATTAGCTAAACAAGCACTATGGGAGCTTTATAAAATTTGGTGTAAAATATATGGGGGAGTTTGATGACATTCAATTTAAAAGTTATAAATTGATCAAATTTTTAAATAAATCTCAAATTATTTTTTTTATTTCAATAAATTAAAATAACTTATTTTTACACGAAATTATGCGGTAAATGATTATCATTATTATTCATGTTGATATTTATTATTATCTATATAATGTCTCTTGATCATATCATACGATTTCTAATTCCATTCCCATTTTTGTCTCTATATATTTCTAGGTGTCGAGCCCCTATAGCATCACTCGATTGCATGGAGGAGTTCAGTGGTACGGGCGGTCATCTTGATTTCGGTATCAAAAACAATCACTTTTTTCAAAACTATGTTTCTTTTTTCTGTATTTCAAGCGTATTTCTTTCTGTTGGATTTCCATTTGTTTTATCTAAACTTTTGTGTTGTTTGGTGTCCTTTTCTATGTACAATTGTTGTGTGGTTTTAACAAAAAAAAAAAAAAAAAAGCAAAAACCTCCAAGTTATGGTCCATTCTTTCTATCGTTTGTTGAATTTGAACTTGTGTGTTTTGTTTGTGTGTAATTAATTTATTTGTTGTAATTAATTAATTATTCTGTTAAATATTTTGCAAATGTATTTTAGAAATATTTGTTTGATATTATTGCAGTAATTAAGTTCTTTGTTCGTTATTATTAAATGCGTAAAAATTAAAATTTTATAATACCACAAATAACCATTTGCCACAGAAACTATTTAATATAAACCGTTTGTACGTTGTTTTACCCAAAAATCCAATTATACATTAATTCGACAGCTTAATTACACATGTAGGCAGTTGCTCTGTTTAAGATAAGAGGCCACAAAATTTCTGATGAGATATTTGATGTTCAAATATCATAATGACCGATCTAACTAAATTTAAGCGCCAGATAATTTTCTGTAATATCTACCAAACCGGCAATATATCCTCTAAATCGGTTCAGATTTAACTATAGCTCTCATATATATGTATCGCCCGCTTTTGTCAAACTTGGACATAATATCCTTATTTACTAACCGATAAGGTTTTTTTAAAATTCTATTTCCATAGAAATTTTTGTCCAAATTTGATTTAAATAGAAAATTTTGTCAAAATTTTATTTCTATTGAAAATTTTATCAACATTTTTATTTTTTTAGACATTTTTTTAAAAATTTTATTTCTAAAGAAAATTTTGTCAAAATTTTATATCTATAGAAATTTTGTCAAAATTTTATTTCCAAAGAAAATTTTGTCAAAATTTTATTTCTATAGACAATTTTGTCAAAATTTTATTTTCATTTCTATAGAAAAATTTTTCAAAAATTTATTTCTATAGAAAATTTTTTCAAAAATTTATTTCTATAGAAACTTGTGTCAACATTTTATTTCTGTAGAAAATTTAAGTTCTATAGAAAATTTCGTCAAAATTTTATTTCTATAGAAAATTTTGCCAAAATTTCATTTCTACAGAAAATTTTGCCAAAATTTTATTTCGATCGAAAAAAATTGTTAATAGCAAATGTTATCAAAACTTTATTTCTATAGAAAATTTTGTCAAAATTTTATTTCTATAGACAATTTTTTGTTATGTGTTATCAAAATTTTATTTCTATACACAATTTTTTGTTATGTGTTATCAAAATTTTATTTCTATAGAAATTTTTTTCAAAATTTTATTTATATAGAAAATTTTTTTCAATATTTTATTTCTATCGAAAATTGTGTCAAAAGTTTATTTCTATAGGAAATTTTGTCAAAATTTTATTTCTATAGAAAATTTGTGAAAATTTTATGTCTATAAAAAATTTTGTCAAAATTTTACGTTTATAGAAAATTTTGACAAAATTTTACGTTTATAGAAAATTTTGGCAAAATTTTATTTCTATGGAAAATTTTATCAAAATTTTATTTCTATAGAAAATTTTGTCAAAGTTTTATTTCTATAGAAAATTTTGTCAAAAATGTATACCTATAGAAATTTTTGTCAAAAATTTATTCCTATAGAAAATTTTGTCAAAATGTAATTTTTATAGAAAATTTTGTCAAAATTTTATTTCTAAAGAAGGTTAGGTTAGGTTAGGTTATGTGGCAGCCCGATGTATCAGGCTCACTTAGACTATTCAGTCCATTGTGATACCACATTGGTGAACTTCTCTCTTATCACTGAGTGCTGCCCGATTCCATGTTAAGCTCAATGACAAGGGACCTCATTTTTATAGCCGAGTCCGAACGGCGTTCCACATTCCAGTGATACCACTTAGAGAAGCTTTGAAACCCTCAGAAATGTCACCAGCATTACTGAGGTGGGATAATCCACCGCTGAAAAACTTTTTGGTGTTCGGTCGTAGCAGGAATCGAACCCACGACCTTCTGTATGCAAGGCGGGCATGCTAACCATTGCACCACGGTGGCTCCCATATTTCTAAAGAAAATTTTTCAAAAATTTATTTCTATAGAAAATGTTGTCAAAATTTTATTTCTATAGAAAATTTTGCCAAAATTTTATTCCGATCGAAAAAAAATTTATAGCAAATGTTATCTAAATTGTATTTCTATAGAAAATGTTGTCAAAATTTTATTTCTATATAAAATTTTTATACTCTGCGCCACACTGTGGAACAGGGTATTATAAGTTAGTGCATATGTTTGCAACACCCAGAAGGAGACGAGATAGATACATGATGTCTTTGACAAAAATGCTTAGGGTGGGCTCCTGAGTCGATATAGCCATGTCCGTCTGTCCGTGAACACATTTTTGTAACCAAGGGATTAGGTAGTAATTTAAGGCCAATCGACTTCGAATTTGGCACAAGTATGTGTTTTGGGTCAAAATAGAACCCTATTGATTTTGGAAGAAATCGGTTCAGATTTAGATATAGCTCCCATATATATCTTTCGCCCGATATGCACTTATACGGCCCTAGAAGCCTGAGTATTACCCCAATTTGGTTGAAATTTTGCACTAGGAGTACAATTGGTAGTATAGTCAAATGTGCACAATTTTATTGACATCGGTTCAGATTTAGATATAGCTCCCATATATATCTTTTGCCCGATATGGACTAATACGGTCCCAGAAGCCAGAGTTTTACTCCAATTTGGTTGAAATTTTGCACAGGGAGTAGAATTAGCATTGTAGCTATGCTTGCCAAATTTAGTTGAAATCGGTTCAGATTTAGATATAGCTCCCATATATAGCTTTCGCCCGATATGGACTAATACGGTCCCAGAAGCCAGAGTTTTACTCCAATTTGGTTGAAATTTTGCACAAGGAGTAGAATTAGCATTGTTGCTATGCGTGCCAAATTTGGTTGAAATCGGTTCATATTGAGATATAGCTCCCATATATAGCTTTCGCCCGATTTACACTCATATGACCACAGAGGCCAATTTTTAACTCCGATTTAGTTGAAATTTTGCACAGGCAGTATTATTAGCATTGTAACTATGCGTGCCAAATTTGGTTGAAATCGGTTCAGATTGAGATATAGCTCCCATATATAGCTTTCGCCCGATTTACACTCATATGACCACAGAGGCCAATTTTTTGCTCCGATTTAGTTGAAATTTTGCACAGGCAGTATTATTAGCATTGTAACTATGCGTGCCAAATTTGGTTGAAATCGGTTCAGATTGAGATATAGCTCCCATATATAGCTTTCGCCCGATTTACACTCATATGACCACAGAGGCCAATTTTTAACTCCGATTTAGTTGAAATTTTGCACAGGGACTAGAATTAGCATTGTAGTTATGCGTGCCAAATTGGGTTGAAATCGGTTCAGATTTAGATATAGCTCCCATATATAGTTTTCGCCCGATTTACACTCATATGACCACAGAGGCCAATTTTTAACTCCGATTTAGTTGAAATTTTGCACAGGGAGTAGAACTAGCATTGTGCTATGCGTGCCAAATTTGGTTGAAATCGGTTCAGATTTAGATATAGCTCCCATATATAGCTTTCGCCCGATTTACACTCATATGACCACAGAGGCCAATTTTTAACTCCGATGTTGTTGAAATTTTGCACAGGGAGTAGAATTAGCATTGTTGCTATGCGTGCCAAATTTGGTTGGAATCGGTTCTGATTTAGATATAGCTCCCATATATATGTTTTTCTGATTTCGACAAAAATGGTCAAAATACCAATATTTTCCTTGTAAAATCGCCACTTCTTAGTCGAAAAGGTGTAAAGATTACTCTAATTTTCCTAAACTTCTTATACATATATATTGAGTGATAAATCATAAATAAATTTTTGCGAAGTTTCCTTAAACTTGCTTCAGATTTAAATGTTTCCCATATTTTTTTTACTAATATTGTGTTCCATCCTAGTGCATTAGCAGACTTAAATTTTGAGTCTATAAATTTTGTAGAAGTCTATCAAATTCTGTCCAGATCGAGTGATACGTAAATGTATGGTATCGAAAATTTAGATCTAAAGAGTGGTGCAGGGTATAATATAGTCGGCCCCGTCCGACTTTAGACTTTCCTTACTTGTTTTTATAGAAAATTTTGTCAAAATTTTATTTCTATAGAAAATTTTGTCAAAATTTTATTTTTATAGAAAATTTTGTCAAAATTTTATTTTTATAGACAATTTTTTCAACATTTTATTTCTATAGAAAATTTTGTCAAAATTTTATTTCTATAGAAATTTTTTTCAAATTTTTTTTTCTATCGAAAATTTTGTCAAAAATTTATTTCTATAGAAAATTTTTTCAAAATTTTATTTCTATAGAAAATTTTGTTAAAATTTTATTTCTATAGAAAACTTTGTTAAAATTTTATTTCTATAGGAAATTTTGTCAAAATTTTATTTCTATAGAAAATTTTTTCAAAATTTTATTTTTCAGAAATTTTTTCAAAATGTTATAAAGATTTTTTTCAAAATTTTATTTCAATAGAAACTTTTATCAAAATTTTATTTTTAGAGGAAATTTGCTAAGTTGCGGAGAAATATTTTGTAAAATCTACCAAAACATCAAGAAATCTACCAATCTACCAAATAATGAAAAATCTATAATTTTGGTAGAATTCTACCAACTACGGCAACCGTGGTTAGATCCCAAATTTATTTCAATGATACCCCATAAATGCTTAGGCCCCGTCCGACTTTCTACTTTACTCACTTGTTTTTTTGTTTTATTCTGTTTTTTTTCGCAATTCTCACTTTTTATCCTTTTTTGTCAATTTCTTCGAGTGTATCGAATGTCGTCATTAAACAAACTTTAATTTATTAACATATAAAAAATTTACAAAGGCCACCAAAACTGCCAAAAGATAAACGAGTATCGTGTAAACTCAGCCATAGCGTGTTAAAAATTTATTCATTCAAAAATAAAAGAGTTTTCGTGGATTCCGTTGACCAGCAACCAGGTCAATGTGTTGTCAATCGGAAAGAATGGAAGGATAATCAAACAGCTAAAAAAAGTGGCGGTAAAAAATGGTAGATTTTATTGAACTTCATTTTGGTCAATTTTTTTGTAGTTGGTCAATTTTCTCTGTTTTTTGCTAACCAACTGTTAGGTTGATATTAAAACCAACAAATTTGTTTTATTTAATAGTTTGGGTGGCATGTGGCAAATGCCGTGCGGTGGTTATGTAGTGTCAGCCCCTTTATTTCTAATCAGTTTTGGATGTACACACACATAGTTGGTACAATGTGTTTGTATTATAATTAATCATATTTCTTATTGTTGAAAAAAAAACGAAAGGTAATAACAACCAAATTACTACCAAATAACTAACTCCATTCCCTATACATATATTATTCAATGGATTTCTTGCGTTTCTTTCTTTGGAATGATAATAATGAGCACATTTTAACATTACTACAGTTGACACTCGATGTAACGATTAAATATATAGACTGTTGCTTTAAAGTGATAAATATTTTTTTCTTTTCTATATCTTAATTAAAAATATTTAGTAACTTTGCTAAGTATCCAGTAAAACAAATTGAATGTTGTTCCATAAAAATGTCTTTTTAAAAGAATCTCTATCTATTTTGTCAACAACCCAACAAAAAAATTTAAAGTTTTTCCACAAACATTTCTTCCCCCATCAATAATGGCGCAATTAGGCTATTTTAAATGACAGTTTTGGACAATTAAATTTCACAAAAAACATAGAAAAATCAATAAAAAAGTAAAAAAATAATGAAAACAAGTATATACAGCAGTAAGTTCGGCCGGGCCGAATCTTATATACCCACCACCATGAATCAAATATAATAGTTTCAGGTTTGATGACAGATATTTTTCCAAGCAGATCAGTTCTACCACTTCGCTTCCCTAAGATATATGTAAAGATTTCACCTATGAAAACTAGATCAGATTCTGAATTTATAAAAATCATTTTTTTTTTTTTGAATTTTAGAGAGATCATAAACATCTCTTGTAAGTGTGCAAGAAAATGATGAAATAACACCTTGATTTGAAATCTAAAATCTGTAGATTACGAGAAGTAAAATCTCGAAATTTTACATTCACTTTGAAGCAATATTCATGATCAATGCACCTTCTGTATCCTCAAGATCTGAAATCGGTCTATATGAAGGCCTTACCAAATGGACCGATAAAAGCTCTTATATATGATATATGATTATACAATTTTTTTGTGTGTCTAAAATGCCAGTATATTTTTAATATGTGGCAAATCGGATAAAAACTACAACCCTACACCCTCAAAAAAAGTCGCTTCTGTAACATATGCCCCAAACACATTTTGCTTCAAGCATATATATTTTCAGGATTGGTCCAAACAAAACATTATTCGAACATATTATGTTTCAACTTAGGCATACACTGGTAGAAAAAAATAATAATGAAATTTTCTTTGTGTATATTAAGGCGTCAGTTAGTTATTTCCATTATTTTACTTGCAGCATACTTTCTAGGTCTCTCTTTCTACACACATATATGTTTATAGGCTAGTTCTAAAATAATATATATTTGCATCCAAGCATTTTATATTTACAAGCATTTTATGACCCAAACATAATATGTTGTAACATATTAACATATATGTCTCAAACACATTATGCTAGTTTATGAACATTATATGCTTGCACTCAAAAATATTGTGTTAAAAGTTTCAAACATATAATTTTTACACCCAAACATTTTATGTCCCAAACATAATATGCTGTAACATTATATGCCTGCACTCAAAAATATTGTGTTAAAAAAATTTGAGTTTCAAACATATAATTTTTACACCCAAACATTTTATGTCCCAAACATAATATGTTGTAACATATTAACATATATGTCTCAAACACATTATGCTAGTTTATGAACATTATATGCTTGCTCTCAAAAATATTGTAAAAAAAAATTTGAGTTTCAAACATATAATTTTTACACACAAACATATGAAAAACAGTATTTTTCGCCCGTGTAGGAGATAAATCGGGAGATCGGTCCAATGGGGGCTATGCCAAAAACATGGAGATATACACTCAGTATTCAGCACGTCTAATTGTAGTTCTAGAATTTAGACCCAAAATCGGAGGGCCGGTTTATAAGAGGGCTATATCAAAAACTGTTCCGATACACAATATATTCGGTGCACCTCTTCATGGTCCTAGAATACCTCTAGATTTCCAATTTTAGGTAAATTGGGTAAAAATCACGGATTCTAGAAGCCCAAGAATTAAAATCGGGAGATCGGTCTATATGGGGGCTATATCAAAACATGGTCCGATAATCACCATTTTCGCCACACCTGTTTATGGTCCCAGAATACCTCTAGATTTCCAATTTAAGGCAAGTTGGGTAAAAACTACGGATTCTAGAAGCCCAAGAATTAAAATCGGGAGATCGGTCTATATGGGGGCTATATCAAAACATGGTCCGATAATCATCATTTTCGCCACACCTGTTTATGGTCCCAGAATACCTCTAGATTTCCAATTTAAGGCAAGTTGGATATAAAATGTGGAATTTAGAAGCCCAAGTAGTAAAATTGGAAGATGGGTATATATGGAGCCTATATCAATACATGAACCGATATTCACCATTTTCGGCATACCTCTTTATGGTCCTAGAATACCTCTATATATCCAATTTCAGACAAATTGGATAAGAATTACGGATTCTAGAAGACCAAGAAATAAAATCGGGAGTTCGGTATATATGGAGGCTATATCAAAACATGGACCGATACTCACCATTTTCGGCACACCTCTATACGGCCCTAGAATAGCTCTAGATATCCAATTTCAGGCAAATTGGATAAAAACTACGGATTCTAGAAGACCAAGAAGTAAAATCGGTAGATCAGTATATATGGAGGCTATATCAAAACATGGACCGATACTCACCATTTTCAGCGCACCTGTTTATGGTCCTAGAGTACCTCTAGATTTCAGGCAAATTGGATAAAAACTACGCATTCTAGCAGCCCAGGAAGTAAAATCGGGAGATGGGTCTATATGGGGGCTATATCAAAACATGGTCCAATACTCACCATTTTCGACACACGTTTTTATGGTTCTAGAATACCTCTAGATTTCAAATTTCAGGCAAATTGGATAAAAACTACGGATTCTCGAAGACCAAGACCCCAAATGGGGGAATTGGTTTATATGGGGACTATATAAAAACCTGGAGCGATATAGCCCATCTTCGAATTGACCTGCCTGCAGACAAAAGACGAGTTTGTGCAAAATTTCAGCACCACTGCTTCATTGTTGAAGACTGTAGCGTGATTACAACAGACCGACGGACGGACATGGCAATATCGTCTTAGAATTTCTCCTTGATCAAGAATATATGTACTTTATATAGTCGGAAATCGATATTTCGATGTGTTACAAACGGAATGACAAACTTATTATACTCCCATCACCATTCTATTGTGGTGGGTATAAAAATATATAAAGGGTGATACGGTCAAAATTTGGTCAAGGGAAAACGCGTGTAAATCAGTGAAATCGTTTATTTAAAAAATCAAATTAAATTTCTTTTTCAAGTTCAATTAGTATAAAATTCAGGAAAAATATTCAGTTAGGCTTTCGATTTTCCAAATCCGAATTGCCAACATTCCAACATTCTTTAATAAAGCATTTACGACATGGAAATATATGGGAATGTTAACTGAAATGAAAAAAATGCCGGGCCTCACACTTGACACCTGCCATCAGATTTTGTATAGCCACCTTGTCCACATTCTTCGCCGCAGAAAGCCAGTTTGCCTTGAACTGCTGCTCGTCCTTAGCAGTTTTTTTTTGGTCTTCTTTAGGTTCCGCTTGACAATAGCCCAGTATTTCTCAATTGGGCAGAGCTTTGGCGTGTTGGGAGGGTTCTTGTCCTTGGGAACCACCTGCACGTTGTTGGCGGCGTACCACTCCATGGCCTTTTTACCGTAATGGCAAGATGCCAAATCCGGCCAAAACAGTACGGAACAACCGCTTTTCTTCAGGAAAGGCAGCAGACGTTTATTCAAACACTCTTTCACGTAAATTTCTTGGTTGACAGTCCCGAAAGCTATGAAAATGCTGCTTTTCAAGCCACAGGTACAGATGGCTTGCCAAACCAGATATTTCTTTGCGAACTTTGGCAGTTTTATGTGCTTGAAAATATCTGCTACCTTTCCCCTTCCTTTTGCCGTATAAAACTCCTGTCCCGGAAGCTGCTTGTAGTCGGCTTTGACGTAGGTTTCGTCGTCCATTACCACGCAGTCAATCTTCGTTAGCATCGTCGTGTACAGCCTCCGGGATCGCGCTTTGGCCGTCGTATTTTGTTTATCATCGCGATTTGGAGTCACTACCTTCTTGTAAGTCGATAGTCTGGCTCGATGCACGGTTGTAGACGATACACCCAGCTTATTTGCGGCATCTCGGAGAGAGAGGTTAGGTTTTCGCTTGAAACTACCGGCAACTCTCTTTGTCGTCTCTTTGTCGTTTTCGATTTCCCCCCGATCCAGACTTCCTGGTTGTCGACAAACGTTCACCAAACACTTTAATTACATTTGTAACGGTTGATTTGGCAACTTTTAGCGATTTTGCCAGCTTTGCGTGCGAGTAGCTCGGATTTTCGCGATGCGCGAGCAAAATTTTGATACGCTGCTCTTCTTGCTTGGACGGCATTTTGACAACTGAAGAGTGAATTCCAAAATCAAAATAGGAGCAACATTCTACGCACACACACACACACCTTCAAAATGAGGGATGTTCAGGTTTTTTAAATGCAAAATTGAAAGAAATACGTCAAGTTTATATTGACCAAATTTTGACCGTATCACCCTTTATATTTAACCCCTCTAGGAATTAAACCTGTGCCGTTTGACTTTTTCACTTCCATGAAAGTTCTTTTGAGACAATTTTGCAAATTGCAATAATTTTTGATTTTTTTGTGGATTTTTGAGAAAAAAAAAAATATATAACAAGTATATACAGCAGTAAGTTCGACCGGGCCGAATCTTAAATACCCACCACCATGAACCAAATATTAGGGTTTCCTTTGAAATTTCAGGAGGGCTTGAGGACTTGAGGACACTTCCCGAAGATAAATTTAAAGATTTCATCCATGAGGACTATATCAGATTCTGGATTTATAAGAACCATTTTTGTTTGAGTTTTAGAGGAATCATTAACATCTCTTGTAAGTGTGCAAGAAAATTATAAAATAACGTCTTGATTTGAAATCTTAAATCTGTAGAAGTAAAATCTGGAAATTTTACATTGAGTTTCAAGCAATTTTCATGATCAGTGCGCCTTCTACACCCTCAAGAAGTGAAGTCGGTCTATGTTATACGGAGGCATTACCAAATGGACTGATAAAAACTTAATCCGATACACGTTTTTGTGAGCCTAAAATACCAGAATATTTACAATTTCAGGCAAATCAGATAAAAACTACGGTTTCTAGAAACCCAAGGAGTTAAATCGGGAGATCGTTCTTATGGGGGCTATACTGAAATATGGACCGATGCTCACCGTTTTCGGCACACC
This sequence comes from Haematobia irritans, assembly GCF_050003625.1. Classification (NCBI taxonomy): domain Eukaryota; kingdom Metazoa; phylum Arthropoda; class Insecta; order Diptera; family Muscidae; genus Haematobia; species Haematobia irritans. The sequence continues at coordinate 165,138,198 of NC_134399.1, read as the reverse complement.
TCTTTATGACCCGAAAATACCTCTAGATTTCCAATTTCAGGCAAATAGGATAAAAACTTCGGATTCTAGAAGCCCAAGAAGTAAAATCGGGAAATCGGTCTATATGGGGGCTATACCAAAATATGGACCGATCCTCACCATTTTCGGCACACTTCTTAATGGTCCTAAAATACCTCTAGATTTCCAATTTCAGACAAATTGGATAAAAAATAAGGTTTCTATAAGCCCAAGACCCCAAATCGGGAGGTCGTTTTATATGGGGAACATACCAAAACATGGACCGATACTCACAATTTTTGGCACACGTATTTGTGGTCCTACAATACCTCTAGATTTCCATTTTCAGGTAAATTGAATAAAAACTGCGGTTTCTATAAGCCCAAGAAGTAAAATCGGGAGATCGGTCTATATGGGGGCTATACCAAAATATGGACCGATACTCACAATTTTTGGCACACGTATTTGTGGTCCTACAATACCTCTAGATTTCCAATTTCCGGTAAATTGAATAAAAACTGCGATTTCTATAAGCCAAAGAAGTAAAATCGGGAGATGGGTCTATATGGGGGCTATACCAAAATATGGACCAATACTCACAATTTTCGGCACACGTATTTGTAGTCCGACAATACCTCTAGATTTCCAATTTCAGGTGAATTGAATAAAAACTGCGGTTTCTATAAGCCCAAGAAGTAAAATCGGGAGATCGGTCTATATGGGGGCTATGCCAAAACGTGGACCGATACTCACCATTTTTGGCACACCTCTTTACGGTCACAAAATACCTCCAGATTTCAAATTTCAGGCAAATTGGATAAAAACTACGGTTTCTATAAGCCCAAGACCCCAAATCGGGAGGTCGGTTTATATGGGGACTATATCAAAACCTGGACCGATACAGCCCATCTTCGAACTTGACCTGCCTGCAGACAAAAGACGAGTTTGTGCAAAATTTCAGCACGATTGCTTCATTATTGAAGACTGTAGCGTGATTACAACAGACAGACAGACAGACAGACGGACAGACGGACATCGTTATATCGTCTTAGAATTTCTCCCTGATCAAGAATATATATACTTTATATAGTCGGAAATCGATATTTCGATGCGTTACAAACGGAATGACAAACTTATTATACCCCCGTCACCATTCTATGGTGGTGGGTATAAAAATAATTATACAAAAATATATGCCGAAAATAACAAAATAAAAACGATGTATAACTTAAAAATTAAATATTTGATAAAAAATTTCTGCTGGTGATATTTCAACCAGTGTTCTTTATTGTTTCATTAATAATAATAAAGAACATCTCAGGAAGTAGTTAGAGTGTAATGCAGTGGTGTCAGGACCCAGGATCAACCCCCGTTAGAAGCGAAGAAAATTTTCAATATATAAAAATTAGTGTAACAAAAAATACTGATAAAAATAAGAAGTGCAATTTTTTTGTTTTTTAGTTTGTTAACTTCACAACTTCTAAAGCAATGCAGAATATCCAAAAATGGAGTACTTCCATCCTATGACAAGCCCATGTAAAATTTATTGGAGATGATCAAAGTTTGCATTATTTCCAGATCACAAATTGGGGATGCAAACTACTTTGTTTGGAAACTCTTTTTTTACTGGGAAACGATGAAGTTCTTTTGGCCAAGTTTTAGAAAATACTCTATTTGGCCGAGCCTTAAATACCTTGAAATTTTAATACTACATGTATACACCCAACGAGGGAATATGATCACCCAAACATGCTTCAAGAGCATCATATTACTTTTTCATGGGAACCATGTAATATTTTTGTCGCAAAATTATTCTTTTCAAGTCGTACAGAACATGCTTGCCGAAATCGGACCTATATATATATCTCAAAAATATGTTATATGGTTCCGTAGAAACAGTAACATTATCATCTTGAAACATGTTTGGGGTGATCATATTCCTGCTCGGCGTGTAAAAAATTTTATTTTTAGTTTGTGCAAAACAGTATGATAATGTTATAATGTTGTTTTGGAGAGGAAACAAGGAACTTTTTTTGTAAAAAGAGAGATATTTGGAATGAATAAGGGATACATCTAATACAACAGCTTTTTCTTGAACAAATCGATAAATCGTGTGCTCACTGTAGTGTTACTTTTCTATTGTCCTTCAATGTTCAATTTTCTTTCCATTTTTTCTTGTATTTTTAACCTTACACTATAAATAAATGAATAACAGCCATAACAAAACCTTACATTCATTAAAAAAAGGCTAGAGCACGAAATAATTTTAGCCAATTGGAGGCACAACAACAATACCAATCCAGCCAGTTATAACAACTACAAATACAATTTAACCACTTAAATTTCCTTTTCGTTTTTTTTTTAGTTTTGCTTTCGTTTCTTACGCATTGCTAGTTTTGTTTTCTTCCTGTTCTTGTCTTAGACGCACGTTATTCGTATTTTAGAAGAAATTAAATTTTAGAATAGTGTTGATAGTGCTGAGAAGAACTATCGAACGATTTTAAAAATTTATTTTTAATGCAAACTCTTAATTTACGATGTTTCTTACAATTCCTTTGCCCACACCAGGCCGATCTCTGAGTTTGGGCTCAAATCCAGCATTACCGCTAAGGCCGGGTTCAACACCAACACCCGGCTTACGTTACAAGAATTTGGGTAAAAGCGGTCTACGGGTGAGCAATGTGGGCCTGGGTACATGGCCTGTATTTTCCCCAGGCGTCAGTGATGAACAGGCCGAAGCCATTCTTAAGTTGGCCATTGAGAGTGGCATAAATCTCTTTGATATATCAGAGGGTCATTCGGAAACGGAAATTGGTAAAATATTGCAGAGGACAGGATGGAAGAGGACGGCGTATGTGATTACCACGAAGGTCTATTGGAGTACCAAGTAAGTGCATATTTTTGTTGCAAATGATTAAATAATTTTTATTATATTTTGGTGTAGTCAAAAGTGATTATATTCTTTCTCTGAGTGTAAGGCATAAAATTCAAAAACCTTACAAATAAGTTTAATGCAAACTTAAAAAGAAGAAAATGTTCGTATAATTTTCAAAAATAGTAAGAATGAAGTACTACACAGTTAATATGATCAGGTTTGGGGCCAATGATTTTTTCCAAACTTCAAGTTCATTTTTTCTTTTATGGGAAGATGCAATTTCGTAAATGGCATTCAATAAGAATATCATGTTATTACATTTCCCTTGTTTTGATAACGCTTTTTGAACGCTTTGAAGTACTATTAAATTCACTTTTCAAACAAAATATTTTACATATTTATGGCCTGTTAATTTTACTAGTTAAAATTATGGCGTTAACACGGCCGACAAAGCCAGAACACACTCTACAAGAAAGTGGCTCAGCTCATTTTTGCCAGTCGAGGCAAAAATAATCTACCAAATTTTGAGTTCTACCACAAAACAACCAAACAAAAAACCTTCAATAGAAAATACTGTCAAAATTTTATTTCTATAGAAAATTTTCTCAAAATTTTATTTCTATAGAAAATTTGTCAAAATTTTATTTCTTTAGAATATTTTGTCACAATTTTATTTCTATAGAAAATTTTGTCAAAATTTAATTTCTATAGAAAATTTAGTCAAAATCCAATTTCTATAAAAAATTTTGTCAAAATTTTACTTCTATAGAAAATTTTGTCAAAATTTTTTTTCTACAGAAAATTTTGTAAAATTTTTAGAAAATTTTGTCAAAATTTTACACTTTTCTCAAAATTATATTCCTATAGAAAATGTTGTCAAAATTTTATTTCTATAGAAAATTTTGTCAAACTATCATTTCTGTAGAAAATTTTCTCACAATTTTAAAAAATCTTATCAAAATTTTCTTTCTATAGAAAAGTCCAAATTTTATTTCTATAGAAAATTGTATTTCTTTCTTTTTCAAAAATTTATTTCTATAGAAAACTTTGTCCAAATTTTATTTCAATAGAAAATTTAGTCAAAATTTTATTTCTATAGAAAATGTTGTCAAAATTTTATTTATATAGAAAATTTTGTCAAATGTTTAGAAAACTTTGTAAAATTTTTAGAAAATTTTGTCAACATTTTACACTTTTCTCAAAATTATATTCCTATAGAAAATGTTGTCAAAATTTTATTTCTATAGAAAATTTTGTCAAACTATCATTTCTGTAGAAAATTTTCTCAAAATTTTAAAAAATCTTATCAAATCTTTCTATAGAAAAGTCCAAATTTTATTTCTAAAGAAAATTTGAATAAAAAAAATTGTCAAAATTTCATTTCTATAAAAACTTGATAAACATTTTATTTCTACAGAAAATTTTGTCAAAATTTTACTTCTATAAATAATTTTGTCAAAATTTTATACCAATAGAAAATTTTGTCAAAATTTCATTTCTATAGAAAATTTGTTAAAATTTTATTTCTTTAGACAATTTTGTCAAAATTTAGAAAATCTTGTCTACATTTTATTTCTATAGAAAATTTTGTCAAAATTTTATTTCTATAAATTTTTTTTTGTCAAAATTTTATTTCTATAGAAAATTTTCTCAAAATTTTATTTCTATAGAAAATTTTGTCAAAATTTTATTTCTATAGAAAATTTTGTAAAATTTTTAGAAAATTTTTTCAAAATTTTACACTATTCTCAAAATTATATTCCTATAGAAAATGTTGTCAAAATTTAATTTCTATAGAAAATTTTGTCAAAATTTTATTTCTATAGGAAATCTTGTCAAAATTTTATTTCCATAGAAAATTTTGTCAAAATTTTATTTCTATAGAAAATTTTGTCAAAATTTTATTTCTATAGAAAATTTTGTCAAAATGTTATTGTTTTATTTGTCAAAATTTTATTTCTATAGAAATTTTTGTCAAAATGTTATTTCCATAGAAAATTTTGTCAAAATTTTAGAAAATCTTGTCAAAATTTTATTTCTATAGAAAATTTTGTCAAAATTTTATTTCTATAATTTTTTTTTTGTCAAAATTTTATTTCTATAGAACATTTTGTCAAAATTTTATTTCTATAGAAAATTTTGTCAAAATTTTATTGTTTTATTTGTCAAAATTTTATTTCTATAGAAAATGTTGTCAAAATTTTATTTCTATAGAAATTATTGTCAAAATGTTATTTCCATAGAAAATTTTGTCAAAATTTTAGAAAATCTTGTCAACATTTTATTTCTATAGAACATTTTGTCAAAATTTTATTTCTATAGAAAATTTTGTCAAAATGTTATTTCTATAGAAAATTTTGTCAAAATTTTATTTCTATAGAAAATTTTGTCAAAATTTTATTTCTATAGGAAATTTTGTAAAATTTTTAGAAAATTTTTTCAAAATTTTCCACTTTTCTCAAAATTATATTCCTATAGAAAATGTTGTCAAAATTTAATTTCTATAGAAAATTTTGTCAAAATTTTATTTCTATAGAAAATCTTGTCAAAATTTTATTTCCATAGAAAATTTTGTCAAAATTTTATTTCTATAGAAAATTTTGTCAAAATTTTATTTCTATAGAAAATTTTGTCAAAATTTTATTGTTTTATTTGTCAAAATTTTATTTCTATAGAAAATTTTGTCAAAATTTTATTTCTATAGAAATTTTTGTAAAAATGTTATTTCCATAGAAAATTTTGTCAACATTTTAGAAAATCTTGTCAAAATTTTATTTCTATAGAAAATTGTGTCAAAATTTTATTTCTATAGAAAATTTTGTTAAAATTTTATTTCTATAGATAATTTTGTCAAAATTTTATTTCTATAGAAAATTTTGTCAAAATTTTATATCTATAGAAAATTTTGTCAACATTTTATTTCTATAGATAATTTTGTCAACATTTTATTTCTATAGAAAATTTTGTCAAAATTTTATTTCTATAGAAAATTTTGTCAAGATGTTATTTCTATAGAAAATTTTGTCAACATTTTATTTCTATAGAATATTTTCTCAATTTTTTAGAAAATTTTGTCAAAATTTTATTTTTATTGACAATTTTCTTAAAATTTTATTCCTATAGAAAATGTTGTCAAAATTTTATTTCTAAAGAAAATTTTGTCAAATCGTTTGCAAAATCTACCAAAACATCGAGAATTCTAGCAATATAACAAACAGTAAAAAATTACCATTTTTGGTAGAATTCTACCAACTATGGCAACCGTGATTCTGACCCATTCCTGGCAATGCGCCGTTTTGAGATTGTTGACATATTTTTGTATTTTTATACCCTCCAGCAGAGGGTAATTTTGTCATTCCATTTGTATCACATCGAAATATTGGTCTAAGACCCTATAAACTATATATATTCTGGTCGTACTGAAATTCTGATTCATTCTAGCGATGTCCGTCCGTCTGTCGAAATCATGAAAGTTAGCATAAATAGTTGTTATATCGGACCGGACTGTTCCGGTTGAAATGTAGTACGTGATGTTAGTATATGGCCTCTAATACACATGCAAAAATTGGTAGGCGTTGAAAGTTGGTATTCTATAAGGAACAAGTAAAAACAGATTGGGAGAGATCTATAAAAAATGTATGTGCCTTTTTCAAAAAAAAATTACAAAATTCGGTATTTTGTTGAATTTCTAATTTGTGGACTGTACAGCTTTTAATTTAAGAAGATAACTTACGGATCTACTCAGAAACGGAACTTCTGGGTTCCAAAAAAATAAATAAATTGGTGCAAAAAAAATAAATTGTGGGTCGCATATCTGGCGAACGGTAAAATTTAATTGCACACGCGAAAAGTCATCGAAATCGGTTCAAAATTGCGGAGTTGGCAGCTGAAGCAAAATTTCATACCCCCGACCGGACCGACTAGGGACCCACAAATTTTCAGACTTAGAGGAAAACACCTCAGCTTTCAGACAAAGAAAAAATTATGTAATATCTTTATCCGTTAAAAAGTTTCAGAATTATTTCCAAAAATAAAGCGGGTTTGAACCACTGTGCGGCGGCTCATAAGTTCTGTTGGCCAATCGAAGGTGTAAATTTTCAGCTGTCCTTATGGCAAATAATCCCGATCATTTTGTCTTGTTCATAAACTGTTCAATTAGGAATGGCTTCTCATCGGTAAAAAACCAAATTTGGTAACTGGCCACTTTCGTGCAAGAAAAGCTAATCCTTGGCTTTAGTAACCGAATTGTCTTTTATCTCAAGACGCCCCATCGGCGGGAACGGGCACAACTACCGCAGAACAACTTTCATACAGCGAGTCTCACTTTACAGATCCTTTGAAGGACAGAATTCGTTCCAAATTTCAAACAAATCTAAACTGATTCTAAAATGTTATATTATATCAGACGTTTTTGCTTTTGCACAAATTGAAAAATATAACAACGAAGAATTAAACATTTTTGAAGGTATATTTTTACATGGGACATAAATGTCACCACTTTTGTAGATGGAATTTGAAACATTTAAACCAGGCAATATCGTTAGGATTATTTCTACCAAAAATATTGGTGGTTAATTCCAGCTTTACGAAATCTTTTTGTTGTTTTACAGATCGGAAGAACGTGGCCTTTCGCGAAAGCACATTATCGAGTCGGTAAAGGCCAGTCTACAGCGTTTGCAATTGCAATACATTGACATTGTAATCATACATAAGGCAGATGCTATGTGTCCAATGGAAGGTATAACCTTATGAACTACTACATGCTAAATTATACCAAATATCTTCTGTCTCCTTTTTCCAGAAATTGTACGTGCCATGAACTATGTCATCCAACAGGGTTGGGCCATGTATTGGGGTACAGCCCGTTGGTCTCAAGTTGAAATTATGGAGGCCTACACAAACTGCCGTCAGTTCAATTGTATCACACCAATTGTGGAACAATCTGAGTATCATATGTTCTGCCGTGAAAAATGTGAACTGTATTTACCCGAAATGTATAATAAAATTGGTGTTGGTCTTATGGCCTGGGGTCCATTGTCAATGGCCTTGAGTGATGCACAAAATGGTGAGAAAATCTTTTTGCCCAAAGGTTCATTTAAAACCAAAAGTCATAGTTATTCATGGACTGAAGACGAAGTCAACAGGAATGTGAGTATACAGTGTTATTTTGTGGAAGATTAATTGCAGAAATGTTCTTCAATGGTGTTTTTCGTTTTACAATCATCCTTAGGCTGCCTTATCGCCTCAGGGTAGTTGGAATAAGGAACGCATGGAAGAAGGTCGACGCCATTGTGATCGTTTGAAAGATTTGGCGGCATTAGCAGAAAAATTGGGATGCACCCCATCACAGTTGTCCATTGCTTGGTCGCTGAAACATGAACCTGTACAGTGTTTACTTCTAGGTGCCACTTCTGCTGAACAATTGCATCAAAGTTTGCAATCATTACAGGTATGAATATTTATTATTATGGTGAGTGTCTATTTAAATACAGTGAAACCTCTTAAACGTGGACACTTCGAAAAGCGGAAACCTTCCAAATGTGGACTATTATCGTGAGTAGTTTGCTATATTACCACCAAATTGAGGCGACTTTGGCTGTCCAGATTTGAGATGTTTGGCTCTATTTAAATTTATAATATCGTTGGGCAATCTTCAATAGCATACATTTTGAGTTATCGTTTGTAATCTATATACAGTGAAACCTCTTAATCTTAGGCACTCTTAAAAGCGGACTCCGCCAAAAGTGGAAATCTTGACTTCTCATAAGTGGACACCACCCAAATGTGGACAACATTTAGGCGACCACTTTCCATAGATTTCACTGTATATTGAGAGCGCAAATAAAAATTCTGAATTTTTTTTAATTGTTGAATATTTACTCCGAAAAAAAATTGTATGAGACTGATCAATGAAAGTAACAGGATGGCTGATAAGTCCCCGGTCTGACACATAGATGGCGTCGCTAGTATTAAATGCATATTATTTTTATATAGTACCAACCTTCAAATGATTCGTGTCCGAATTTGACGTGTGTAAATTAATTAGTTTGTGAGATGGAGCGTCTTTTGTGAAGCAACTTTCCTTATTGTGAAAAAATGGAAAAAAAGGAATTTCGTGTTTTGATAAAATACTGTTTTCTGAAGGGAAAAAATAAGGTGGAAGCAAAAACTTGGCTTGATAATGAGTTTCCGGACTCTGCCCCAGGGAAATCAACAATAATTGATTGGTATACAAAATTCAAGCGTGTTGAAATGAGCACTGAGGACAGTGAACGCAGTGGACACCCGAAAGAGGTGGTTACCGACGAAAACATCAAAAAATCCACAAAATGATTTTGAATGACCGTAAAATGAAGTTGATCGAGATAGCAGAGGCCTTAAAGATATCAAAGGAACGTGTTAGTCATATCATTCATCAATATTTGGATATGCGAGCTCATATTTGGCCAAAAACAACGACGTGTTGATGATTCTGAACGGTGTTTGCATCTGTTAAAGGGTGATACGGTCAAAATTTGGTCAAGGGAAAACGCGTGTAAATCGGTGAAATCGTTTATTTAAAAAATCAAATTAAATTTCTTTTTCAAGTTCAATTAGTATAAAATTCAGGAAAAATATTCAGTTAGGCTTTCGCTTTTCCAAATCCGAATTGCCGGGCCTCACGCTTGACACCTGCCATCAGATTTTGTACAGCCACCTTGTCCACCTTCTTCGCCGCAGAAAGCCAGTTTGCCTTGAACTGCTGCTCGTCCTTAGGAGTTTTTTTGGTCTTCTTTAGGTTCCGCTTGACAATAGCCCAGTATTTCTCAATTGGGCGGAGCTCTGGCGTGTTGGGAGGGTTCTTGTCCTTGGGAACCACCTGCACGTTGTTGGCGGCGTACCACTCCATGGCCTTTTTACTGTAATGGCAAGATGCCAAATCCGGCCAAAACAGTACGGAACAACCGTGTTTCTTCAGGAAAGGCAGCAGACGTTTATTCAAACACTCTTTCAGGTAAATTTCTTGGTTGACAGTCCCGGAAGCTATGAAAATGCTGCTTTTCAAGCCACAGGTACAGATGGCTTGCCAAACCAGATAATTCTTTGCGAACTTTGACAGTTTTATGTGCTTGAAAATATCTGCTACCTTTCCGCTTCCTTTTGCCGTATAAAACTCCTGTCCCGGAAGCTGCTTGTAGTCGGCTTTGACGTAGGTTCCGTCGTCCATTACCACGCAGTCAAACTTCGTCACCATTGTCGTGTACAGCCTCCGGGATCGCGCTTTGGCCGTCGTATTTTGTTTATCATCGCGATTTGGAGTCACTACCTTCTTGTAAGTCGATAGTCCGGCTCGTTTTTTGGCTCGATGCACGGTTGTAGACGATACACCCAGCTTATTTGCGGCATCTCGGAGAGAGAGGTTAGGGTTTCGCTTGAAACTACCGGTAACTCTCTTTGTCGTCTCAGCGGCTTCCGGTTTTCGATTTCCCCCCGATCCAGACCTCCTGGCTGTCGACAAACGTTCCCCAAACACTTTAATTACATTCGTAACGGTTGATGTGGCAACTTTTAGCGATTTTGCCAGCTTTGCGTGCGAGTAGCTCGGATTTTCGCAATGCGCGAGCAAAATTTTGATACGCTGCTCTTCTTGCTTGGACGGCATTTTGACAACTGAAGAGTGAATTCCAAAATCAAAATAGGAGCAACATTCTGCACACACACACCTTAAAAATGAGAGGTGTTCAGGTTTTTTAAATGCACAATTGAAAGAAATACGTCAAGTTTATATTGACCAAATTTTGACCGTATCACCCTTTAACTCGTAATACACCCGAGTTTTTCCGTCGATATGTGACAATGGATGAAACATGGCTCCATCACTACACTCGTGAGTCCAATCGACAGTCGGCTGGCAAAGTAATGGCCTCTGCTTTTTGGGATGCGCATGGAATAATTTTTATCGATTATCTTGAGAAGGGAAAAACCATCAACAGTGGCTATTATATGACGTTATTGAAGCGTTTGAAGGTCGAAATCGCGGCAAAAGGGCCCCATATGAAGAAGAAAAAAGTGTTGTTCCACCAAGACAACGCACCGTGCCACAAGTCATTGAGAACGATGGCAAAAATTCATGAATTGGGCTTCGAATTGCTTCCCCACCCACTGTATTCTCCAGATCTGGCCCCCAGCGACTTTTTATTGTTCTCAGACCTCAAAAGGATGCTCGCAAGAAAAAAATTTGTCTGCAACGAAGAGGTGATCGCCGAAACTGAGGCCTATTTTGAGGCGAAACCGAAGGAGTACTACCAAAATGGTATCAAAAAATTGGAAGGTCGTTATAATCGTTGTATCGCTCTTGAAGGGAACTATGTTGAATAATAAAAACGAATTTTAACAAAAAAAGTGTTTTTCTTTGTTAGACCGGGGATTTATCAGCCAACCTGTTACTGTCAATTGCTAGCCATTACCATTTCGCAACTCTCAATCCGCGAATGTCTAGGCTAAACGTCGTTTTGGGTAGGGCTTCCTATTTGAGTGTTTCCGAATAAGTTTTTGCTGGCTGTGCAATATGTAGCCGAACGTTATCGTGTCCTTCCAAATATTGTGGCCGTTTATACAAAATTCATTCAATCAGTTGCAACGGCTCATATTACACCACACGCAGCTGGTCCCACTTAATACACACCATCAATAAAACTATAAAATATTTCAAAGAAGCCGCATCTTTGGCTCGGAATCAATTCATAAGGGAAAGAGTCATATTGGTGAAACTGTTGCATGACCGCCTTTCATACAAAGGGTCATGGGTTCAATTCCAATTTCGTCCAAAAAACAAAAAGTTTTCCAGTGGTGGATTATCTCCTCTCAGTAAAGCTGTTGAATTTTCTGAGTGTTTCAAAACTTCTCCAATATGGAATCGGGCAGCACTCAATGACAAGAGAGAAGTTCGCCACTGTGGTATTACAATGGCTGCCTTACCCCTTGTATAAATCATTTTTCGCTGCTTCCTTTCGACACAGATAGGCCCTCGAATTCTCTTCTGACTATTTTTTCTTCAATATTTTCCTAAATCTTATACAATTTTGGAAACCACTTTTTGCTTGATAAGGTTTCTATGGACTCAGAGTCCTCTAATTTATTAATAAATAAAAAATCTAAAATTTGTGTAAAAACACATTCCCCTTAAGGGCTTTAGTAATGCAATAGGGAATCACCGTGGTGCAATGGTTAGCATGCCTGGAGGGACCAAAAAGTTTTTCAGCGTTGGATTATCTCGGATGCAAAACACGCAAAATCTCACCGATATATCAAAAAAAAGTAAGAGTGGAAAGATCCAAGGTGTTGCTTCGGTTGCACAAAAGTGACCAGTTACCGAATTTGGGATTTTCCGATGAGAAGCCATTCTAAATCGAGCAGCTTGCGAACAAATGAAATGATCGGGTTTACTTGGCAAAGATATCAGCCAAAAATGTACTCCTTTTAGTGACTCAAGTGCCGCTGCTTATAACGGTGTTGGCCGCCGTGACAGCCGATGATCGCACCTCACTCGTATTCATCGACCGTGTGGTTTGTTTGATGAGAAGCCATTCCAATTTGATCATCTTGTGAACACACCAAATGATAGGGTTAAATTACCAAAGAAATTGGGAGCCACCGTGGTGCAATGGTTTGCATGCCCGCCTTGCATACACAAGGTCGCGGGTTCGATTCCTGCTTCGACCGAACACCAAAAAGTTTTTCAGCGGTGGATTACCCACCTCAGTAATGCTGGTGACATTTCTGAGGGTTTCAAAGCTTCTCTAAGTGGTTTCACTGCAATGTGGAACGCCGTTCGGACTCGGCTATAAAAAGGAGGTCCCTGGTCATTGAGCTTAACATGGAATCGCAGCACTCAGTGATAAGAGAGAAGTTCACCAATGTGGTATCACAATGGACTGAATAGTCTAAGTGAGCCTGATACATCGGGCTGCCACATAACAGTCAACCTGCAATAAAATCCTTGGACTCTGTGTTCCTTAACTAGAAAACGGCCATCGACTGCCGCAAATCTCTCAACGAGATGGCTGAGCAGTACAATATTCACCTAATATGGGTGCCTGGTCATAGGAACATACCGGAGAACAGCGAAGCAGATGAGTTAGCAAGGCTAGGAACTACCTTACATATTCCAGGGGAACTAGAATCTGTTGGTATGTCTTTGGCTACCTGCAAGCTCTTACTGCGTGAGAAGGCTGTCATGATGGCAAATGTTCGATGGGAGAATTGCAAGGGTTGTAACGACACCAAGCAAATACGGCCCCATTTAAACTTGAACCGCACACTAGATATGCTAGTGTTCTCAAGACGTCAGATATCACTTCTGATATCTGTTATAACGGGTCGCTGCCTGATAGGCGAATTTGCAAAAACTATTGGTGTGAAGTATAATGCCTACTGTATGAGCTGTCATGATGCGGAGGAAAAGGAATCAATTAAACACATCCTGTGTGAGTGTCCTGCATATTGTGTAAGGGGCATACAGCTTTAGATTACTGGCGGACCTGGCAAACGTTAACTTAAGCAGTCTATTAATGTTTTTGGAACAATCTGGTTGGTTCAACAAAAGAAAATAATAGTGAAGGTTCAGTGGTTAAAACTAGAAGTGTCCATACACAGAAAAAAATATCACCAAAATATTTCCAATTAAAAAGTTAATTGAAGTTGAAAATTTTTTCAATTAATTGATACAATTAACTTTTTAATCATGATAGAAACATTAAGTTAATTAAGTCAATGATTGAAAATTTTTAAATTTTTAATTAAAAAATTAATTGATACAATTAACTTTTTAATCAAATTCGGAAGACTAATTCCCTTTCACTACCGAAATAAACCTAATGTTAAAAACTTTAATTTTTCTTCTGTTTTTACTTGAACTAACAGCATGTAGAACAAAAATTGCCATTTTGAAAACCTACTTCAAATACTTCAATAGCTATATGAGCTTGTTTTGAAAATTTGATTCTTGAATTGTGACCAAGTGGCCTTACGAAAATAAGCGCTATTTGGTCTATAATGTCCTTCAAAGTGTGAGCAAAAATACAAAAAAGAAGCCGAAAAAGTGTCAGCTATAGTTTTGGTATGAATGTCCATTTACTAGAAACATACAGTAGAAAAATTGTCTAAAATTTTCGTATTTTTCGTTTATTTCTAAAGAAGTTTACAAAAATGTATTTTGGACCTCACCAATATGGAAAATATTTATAGGTTATTTAGATTACTTTAAAATAACATCGAGAAATAAATCAAAACTAAGTGGAAAAATAGAATGTGGTGTCTTTTTCGAATGTCCTTCAAAGCGGACATCGGTAGTGAAAGGGTTAAAAAAAGTGCTGATTTTTTTTTTTTAATTTTTAATTAAAAATGTATTTCAAACAATCATTTGTTAATCCAAATAAAAACTCTAAGCCAATTCAGAAAGTAATTAAAAATAGTTACCTTTTTTAATTGATAAATTAATTGAGTTTTGCAATCAACATCAATTAAATTTTTAATTGAATCAATTAAAAAATTAATTGAAATTTGCTGAAAAAATCAATTAATTTTTAAATCAAGAATTTTTTCTATGCCCAATTAAAACTGCGATTGATACTATCATTTTCGTGATTGAAGACATTTCAATTAAAAAATTAATTGAATCAATTAATTTGGTGATTGAATCAGAAAAAATTTTTTTTGTGTGTATGTAATAGGTACTTTTAGTTAAATGTGGTATCACAATGGACTGAATAGTCTAAGTGAGCCTGAAATTTAATCGGGCTGCCTGCCACTTTAACCTAACCTAACATCGCGCTCATTAGGCGTCAATAAAGAATGGCTTAGAAGGGAAGTTTTTGAGTTTTTTGAGAATTTTGGAGAGTAAGGGTGGCACTAAAATATACGAAAGTGTCGATCATCTGAAGACAAAATTGGAACCCGGTGTTCTCCCGATATTCACAATACCAGGTATACCGGTATGAAACGAGCTTTTTTCCATGTGGCACCCATTTTCCACACTTATGCAGAGAGAATAAAAACGCAAGAGAACGAACGGCGCTCTTCTACAAACCGTATAGATGTCGCACAATGCCTGCAGCTTTGGTATTACCGACGTTGCGGTCGAAGCGCTGTTTTGACAAAATTCTTCATAAAGTCATCGGCAGTCATAATTTCAAATTATCTGCCAAAAAATTCAATACAATGAAAACATTTATAAAACAGAACATTTGTTGCAACAAAGTAAGTTCTAAATCCTATTTTCCTTACGTTTCGTTAAGCCGACAGAGAACTGAACTGGGTGACGCCGACGCATACTGTATATAAGAGAGAAGTTCACCAATGTGGTATCGCAATGGACTGAATAGTCTAAGTGAGCCTGATACATCGGGCTGTCACCTAACCTAACTGTATGATATTTCAGAGAAGCGCCAACAAAAACTGCATGATATTAGAGAAATGTTCCTCGTGACTGCCGCCTACTGACGCAGTTTCGCTTCACAGTTTCGTCCTCTTGTCTTTTTATTCTCTCTGACTTATGGATCTTTCCCATAGCTTTTAAACGGTCACAAATTGTTTGTTGTGCAACATTTAACATTGCTGTCATTTGCTTTGAACTCAAAGTGTCATTTCCATCCAATTCGGCGTCTTCAAACTTTTTTGGTGGTGTTCCACGTTCTTCATTACTCACATCAAAATCATTATTTCGGAACCATTGAAACCATTTTTTGCGTGTTGATTCTGATAGAGCATAATCACCATATGCCTCGACAAGTATTCGATGCGACTCTGCAGGACTTTTTTTCAAATGGAAACCAAAAAATTAAATCTTTCCGCAAATCATCACTTTCTGGTACAAAATTCGACATTTTTAACACGATGAAAAAATATGATATTGTCTGTTCAATGATGTATACTAGAGGTGAGTGATATTTTTGTGCCTGTTACTTAGTCACTGTGATTCGTGAGTAACGAGTAACCATAGTGACTAAGTCATAAATTAACAGTTACTTTCGAAACTGCTAGTTTGTTCAATTATAAAATATTTAAGGGTGATACGGTCAAAATTTGGTCAATATAAACTTGACGTATTTCTTTCAATTTTGCATTTAAAAAACCTGAACACCCCTCATTTTGAAGGTGTGTGTGTAGAATGTTGCTCCTATTTTGATTTTGGAATTCACTCTTCAGTTGTCAAAATGACGTCCAAGCAAGAAGAGCAGCGTATCAAAATTTTGCTCGCGCATCGCGAAAATCCGAGCTACTCGCACGCAAAGGTGGCAAAATCGCTAAAAGTTTCAAAATAAACCGTTACAAATGTAACTGAAGTGGTTGGGGAACGTTTGTCGACAGCCAGGAAGTCTGGACCGGGGGGAAATCGAAAACAAAGAAAGTTGCCGGTAGTTTCAAGCGAAACCCTAACCTCTCCCTCCGAGATGCCGCAAATAAGCTGGGTGTATCGTCTACAACAGGGCATCGAGCCAAAAAACGAGCCGGACTATCGACTTACAAGAAGGTAGTGACTCCAAATCGCGATGATAAACAAAACACGGCGGCCAAAGCGCGATCCCGGAGGCTGTACACGACGATGCTGACGCCAACAACCTGCAGGTGGTTCCCAAGGACAAGAACCCTCCCAACACGCCAGAGCTCCGCCCAATTGAGAAATACTGGGCTATTGTCAAGCGGAACCTAAAGAAGACCAAAAAAACTGCTAAGAACGAGCAGCAGTTCAAGGCAAACTGGCTTTCTGCGGCGAAGAAGGTGGACAAGGTGGCTATACAAAATCTGATGGCAGGTGTCAAGCGTGAGGCCCGGCAATTCGAATTTAGAAAAGCGAAAGCCGAACTGAATATTTTTCCTGAAGTTTATACTAATTGAACTTTAAAAAGAAATTTAATTTGATTTTTTAAATAAACGATTTCACCGATTTACACGCGTTTTCCCTTGACCAAATTTTGACCGTATCACCCTTTATTCAGTCCATTGTGATACCACATTGGTGAACTTCTCTCTTATCACTGAGTGCTGTCCGATTCCATGTTAAGGTCAATGACAAGGGACCTCCTTTTTATAGCCGAGTCCGAATGGCGTTCCACATTGCAGTGAAACCACTTAGAGAAGCTTTGAAACCCTCAGAAATGTCACCAGCATTACTGAGGTGGGATAATCCACCGCTGAAAAACTTTTTGGTATTCTGTCGAAGCAGGAAACGAACCCACGACCTTGTGTATGCAAGGCGGGCATGCTAACCATTGCACCACGGTGGCTCCTTCTCTAGATAAAACACGCATAAAATTATTCGTGAGTCACGGGGTTTTTCGTGAGTCACGACATTTAAAAGATTTTCGTGAGTGAGCTTGAGTCCTACCAAAAATATCGTGCGTGAGTGTGCGTGAATAAGATTTCTCCGTCGTTAGTGTGCGTGAGCGTAAGCAAAATATTACTCACGTACACACCTCTAATAGAAGCATCGGCAGTTATAATTTGATATTAGAAAAATTTATTTCATCTCTCTCATGATGTGACCTACTCACTTCACAGTATCGAAATCAATTATTTTTCAATAGATGGCGTTATTTACATGCTTGTCATGTTGTTTATGTCCGATCGGTTCCGCTAGATGGCATTAGGAAGATGAAATTTCTGACAGTTTTTTGATTGGTCGATTTAGTTTTGTTTGAGCCTGCGTTAAATAAAGGGTGATTTGTTAAGAGCTTGATAACTTTAAAAAAAAAAAAACGCATAAAATTTGCAAAATCTCATCGGTTCTTTATTTGAAACGTTAGATTGGTCCATGACATTTACTTTTTGAAGATAATTTCATTTAAATGTTGACCGCGGCTGCGTCTTAGGTGGTCCATTCGGAAAGTCCAATTTTGGGCAACTTTTTCGAGCATTTCGGCCGGAATAGCCCGAATTTCTTCGGAAATGTTGTCTTCCAAAGCTGGAATAGTTGCTGGCTTATTTCTGTAGACTTTAGACTTGACGTAGCCCCACAAAAAATAGTCTAAAGGCGTCAAATCGCATGATCTTGGTGGCCAACTTACCGGTCCATTTCTTGAGATGAATTGTTCTCCGAAGTTTTCCCTCAAAATGGCCATAGAATCGCGAGCTGTGTGGCATGTAGCGCCATTTTGTTGAAACCACATGTCAACCAAGTTCAGTTCTTCCATTTTTGGCAACAAAAAGTTTGTTAGCATCGAACGATAGCGATCGCCATTCACCGTAACGTTGCGTCCAACAGCATCTTTGAAAAAATACGGTCCAATGATTCCACCAGCGTACAAACCACACCAAACAGTGCATTTTTCGGGATGCATGGGCAGTTCTTGAACGGCTTCTGGTTGCTCTTCACTCCAAATGCGGCAATTTTGCTTATTTACGTAGCCATTCAACCAGAAATGAGCCTCATCGCTGAACAAAATTTGTCGATAAAAAAGCGGATTTTCTGCCAACTTTTCTAGGGCCCATTCACTGAAAATTCGACGTTGTGGCTCGTTAGTAAGTCTATTCATGATGAAATGTCAAAGCATACTGAGCATCTTTCTCTTTGACACCATGTCTGAAATCCCACGGGATCTGTCAAATACTAATGCATGAAAATCCTAACCTCAAAAGAATCACCCTTTATATGGATTTTTTCTAACCGTTTGTAACATTGTCTTTTATTACTTTTCCTATTTATTTACAGTTACTGCCACGTTTGTCGACCAGTGTTATGCTAGAATTGGAACGAATATTAGAGAATAAACCGGTGCGACCGCCGATGATATCAACACTGGCACTTCGGTGACAATCAGCATGCCCTCAGGGGCCCCCTAGCCTTAGTGGCGGTGTCGCCGGCGGCAGCAGCGGCATGGGTCCCTGTGGGCAGGAGTCACCAAAAAACGATGAAGTCTCAGCGTTTTGCGGTGAAGATGGCGATGCAAAGGATGCCTCTAAACAAGGCTTTTGCGTTATTCAGTGACGAAAGGAGTCTTTAGATATTGATAATAAATTTATTAAAGCAATTAGTAGTAAAACTAGTCTAAGTAGTACAACAATGACAACAACAATAAGTAAACATGATTTACAATTGCAACTACAACAACAACAACAACAACAGCAGCAGCAGCAACAACAATTACTACAGTATCAACAGCAACAGCAGCAGCAACAACAACAACGTTTTTCTCAAAACACTGCGTATAGTTTGGATAATAAGAACATACTGACAGAAGCAACAACAACAACAACAAATCGTTTAGATAGCATTACAACAACCAACAACATGACCACAACAACAAATACCATACAAATTGATTCGTTAAATAATAATCTCGGACACGATCTCACATTACACCAAAATCACAATATATCCGGTTTCCGGCAAATGAATAACAACAATAATGGTGACGTGGAGGCATCATCACCACCACCGCAATCCCAACATCCACCAGTGGAACCACCACGTATACCCAAAAAACGATCCCTACTTAATTTTCGATCCCTTGATTTCAATATTAAATCCCTATATAGTGGTTTACGTAATGGTAACTCCAATCAAAATAACAAAGCCAATTCCCAATCCTCTAATTTATTGGCATTCTCCAGAAAAAATAGTGCGAATGGAAGCGGTTGCGGTGGCGGTAATGGTGAACGCAGCGGAGGCGATGATTGTACATCGGTAATGGTGGGCACTGGTACCGGTGGCTATAATGCCAATGGCAGTGAGCTAAATATCAGTGAACATCATCCGCCGTATGATTATCATCATATACATCAGCCATACAATCGTATGCCTCCATATTTGAAAATCGAATCGGTGGACAATGAGGAATCGGAAAATCTCCTTGTCGATTATCCACAGTCACCTTACTCGACACGTCGCAACAGTTCGAATGAGGACAATCGCTCTAGTAATCAATTATTACACCTCACTGGTGGTGGTGGTGGTCAGTATTTGCAACAGCCAGCCTCGTCACATCGCTACGATAACATGTCACGTTCGCAGGCCAGTTCTCCATCACCTTACTTTCTGTCGCCTCATGCATTTGCCTCGTCATCGCAAAACTTTAGACGTTCATCGACCTCGGATATTATGTCCGGCAGTAAACGTAGTGCTTGCTCATCGGCCAATACCAGCCGGCGTCCGAGCACCTCGGATTTGTTGCGTAAAGCACGTGAGCGTCGTGGCAGCGAGTCACGTATGGGGCGCAGTGTTTCGCATGGCGGTCTTCCACGTGGTGGCGGCGGCGGTGGCGGTGGAGCTTTTCGTGCCGGCCCTGGTGTTGGCGGTAGACGAACAAGTATGGCCTTCTAAATACAACCCCCTCCAACCACTTCTCATAGACATCACACAAAAATTTTCTTCTTCTAAAGTAAACTCCAAAAACACAAAGCAACTCAGCTATCACAAAACTAAGAAAAGGTATCCTTCCCAAACTATACTTTATTCGTACACAGAAAAACAACAGCAACAATATACTGTAGTGATTAAAATTTATATAAAAAATCTTAGTATGAAAAAAATAAAAAAAAAAACGTAAGATTATAATATAAACTTACAAACAAAAAAGTGCTTATGATTCGTTTTTTATTATTGACAATGAAATAAAAATTAAAAAAAAAATCTCAAAAAAAAATTAGAAAAATTTATTAAATACGAAAAAAAGCAAAATAATAACCCCTCCCTTTAAGAGTAAAAAAAGAACAAGCATAAACTCTAAAAAATTATATAACAATAATTTAAAAAAAAAAACAAGAAAATTATATTCTCTTTAAGCTTTAAAAGTAATTAAAACAACTCCCAGAACAATATTTAAAAAAATAAATAAATAAAATAAAATTCACAACTAATAACTAAAATAATCTTAAAAACCAAGGTAAATTAAAAACAAAAACACTTTTTTGTAGTTAAGTAAGTTTAACAACAGCAATGGAAAAATTGAAAATCCAACAAACGGAAACCTAAAATTGTAAACCTTCTAACAAAAAGCAAATATAAAGCAAATTAATAACAATAAAAAAAATAAAAAACAAAAACAAAATTTTCTTAAATCCATTTACTCTTTAGTTAATTTGCAAACAAAACAAAAGAAAAATAAAAAAATAAATAATGAGTAATCTAAATCAAATTATTCCCTTCCATTTATCATCAATGCTATTTAGGATATCTTCAGGTGTCTAGAAAAACCTGAACTCATTTTCACCATGTGAAGAATATACGATTTTTACTCAATACAAAACTCTCTATCTTCGAATATCAAATAAAACTATAACCATTTTGCTTTATCATACGCAACCATTTCAAATCGTGTGTAATCATCTATATCATTGTACTATAAGGCTATGTCATCATTCATTTTTCATACTAACCAAAATGTGTTTCAATGATTGACTCGTATAACTCAAATTAATCATAAAAACCAAAAATTAATGAATTTATTATTAATTCATACAAACTTTAAATGATTCTTATAAATATCGATTCTATTAAAATCCTTAAATTTTTTATATCAAGGCTTCGGATAATGTGGTATATTTTTTCGATTTCTCTATATTACTTTACTTTCTTTAATTTTCAGATACCGTTTTAATTTTCCTTTCTGAATTCTAATGTAATTCTTAGAAATGTTCATCAAAGCTTCGGAAAATTAGATGACTTGTCCAGCCGAATCAAATCGTAGAGATTTTAAAGAAAATGGGACCCTCTATACATTTTATATCTTTTATTTTTCTTGAACGCATTTAAATGTTGTTGTCTGTGTTTTTTTTTTAGAAGCGTCAATTTAGAAAGACAATTATTAAAAAAATGTTTAAAACTAAATAAAATAAGTATATACGAAATTAAGGCCGAATCTTAAATACCTACCACCATAAATCAAAAAATATAATTCTTCGTCAGGTTACTTGAAAATATATATACAGAATTTCAGGTGGATTTGATGACAGATACTCTGCCAAGCAAACACATATACCAACATAAAGGGTGATACGGTAAAAATTTGGTCAAGGGAAAACGCATGTAAATCGGTGAAATCGTTTATTTAAAAAATCAAATTAAATTTCTTTTTCAACTTCAATTAGTATAAAATTCAGGAAAAATATTCAGTTATGCTATGGTCACACTGGGCAAATATTTGACAGAAATCAAAAAAGAATCCGTCGCCACAGCCAAACCAGCTAGCATTTTAAGCTCATATTGGATATATAACATCATGGTAGGAGTATTTTCCAAAAACGGTATTCAGATATTTGGAAAATGGTTCTGGAAAAATGTTTGACACTCATTTTGGTCAAATATTTGCCTAGTGTAACCATAGCCTTAGGCTTTTGTTTTTCCATATCCGAATTGCCGGGCCTCACGCTTGACATCTGCCATCAGATTTTGTACAGCCACCTTGTCCACCTTCTTCGCCGCAGAAAGCCAGTTTGCCTTGAACTGCTGCTCGTCCTTAGCAGTTTTTTTTTGTCTTCTTTAGGTTCCGCTTGACAATAGCCCAGTATTTCTCAATTGGGGGGAGCTCTAGCGTGTTGGGAGGGTTCTTGTCCTTGGGAACCACCTGCACGTTGTTGGCGGCGTACCACTCCATGGCCTTTTTACCGTAATGGCAAGATGCCAAATCCGGCCAAAGCAGTACGGAACAACCGTGTTTCTTCAGGAAAGGCAGCAGACGTTTATTCAAACACTCTTTCACGTAAATTTCTTGGTTGACAGTCCCGGAAGCTATGAAAATGCTGCTTTTCAAGCCACAGGTACAGATGGCTTGCCAAACCAGATATTTCTTTGCGAACTTTGACAGTTTTATGTGCTTGAAAATATCTGCTACCTTTCCCCTTCCTTTTGCCGTATAAAACTCCTGTCCCGGAAGCTGCTTGTAGTCGGCTTTGACGTAGGTTTCGTCGTCCATTACCACGAAGTCAAACTTCGTCAGCATCGTCGTGTACAGCCTCCGGGATCGCGCTCTGGCCGTCGTATTTTGTTTATCATCGCGATTTGGAGTCACTACCTTCTTGTAAGTCGATAGTCCGGCTCGATGCACGGTTGTAGACGATACACCCAGCTTATTTGCGGCATCTCGGAGAGAGAGGTTAGGGTTTCGCTTGAAACTACCGGCAACTCTCTTTGTCGTCTCAGCGGCTTCCGGTTTTCGATTTCCCCCCGATCCAGACTTCCTGGCTGTCGACAAACGTTCCCCAAACACTTTAATTACATTTGTAACGGTTGATTTGGCAACTTTTAGCGATTTTGCCAGCTTTGCGTGCGAGTAGCTCGGATTTTCGCGATGCGCGAGCAAAATTTTGATATGCTGCTCTTCTTGCTTGGACGGCATTTTGACAACTGAAGAGTGAATTCCAAAATCAAACTAGGACCAACATTCTACACACACACACCTTCAAAATGAGGGGTGTTCAGGTTTTTTAAATGCAAAATTGAAAGAAATACGTCAAGTTTATATTGACCAAATTTTGACCGTATCACCCTTTAGAAATCGGGAGACTTATCACATGGGAGCTATACCAAAACATTAACCGATCCCCCACCATATACGCTACACCTATTTATGGACCGGAAATACCTCTAAATTTTGAGTCGGATAAAAATTGCGGTGTCTCGAAGTCAAATCAGGAGATCGGTCTATATGTGTGGTATATCAAAATCGATTGATACGCCCCATATTCGGTTTACTTATGTGTGAACCCAAACTACCTCTTGATTTTGCATTTCAGGCAAATCGCATAAAAATTGGGATGTCTACACACTTAAGGGGTCAAATCTGGAGATCAGTCTATATGAGGTATATACGATAACATGAACCGATACAACAATTTTCAGCGTACTTATGCATAGACCCAAAATATCTCCAGACTTTGAATTTCAGATAAATCGAACAAAAATTGCGTTGCGTCATGCCCATGAAATGAAATCGGGAGATCGGGCTATATGGGGGCTATACCAAAACGTAGACCGATACACACCATTTTCGGCACCCCTTTTAAAGGTCCTAAAATACCTCTAGATTTCCAATTTCAGACAAATCAGATAAAAACTACGGTTTGCAGAAGACCAAAAAGTAAAATCGTGATATCGGTCTACAGGGGGGCTATACCAAAACATGGACCGATACACACCATTTTCGTCACACCTATTTGTGGCCCTAAAATACCTCTAGATTTCCAATTTTAGGCAAATCGGGTAAAAACTACGGTTTGCAGAAGCCCAAGAAGTAAAATCGGGAGATCGGCCTATAAGGGGGCTATACCAAAACATGGACCGATACATACCATTTTCGTCATACCTATTTGTGGTACTAAAATACCTCCAGATTTCCAAGTTCAGACAAATCGGATAAAAATTACGGTTTGTAGAAGCCCAAGAAGTAAAATCGGGAGATCGGTCTATAAAGGGGCTATATCAAAACATGGACCGATACACACCATTTTCGGCACCGCTATTTAATTTTAATTTAATTTATTTATTTTCATATGTAACTAAGCCTTACAAAGGCCTTATACAGTTACTTAAATCAACATTTTAAATACTACTCAAAACAATTCTCTTATTTCTAACATTAATATACTAACAATAATACAACAACAGGATACTACTCTATTAAGGGTCCTAAAATACCTCTAGATTTCCAATTTCAGACAAATCGGATAAAAACTACTGTTTGCAGAAGCCCAAGAAGTAAAATCGAGAGATCGGCCTACAAGGGGGATATACCAAAGATGGACAGATACACACCATTTTCGTCATACCTATTTGTGGTCCTAAAATACCTCTAGATTTCCAATTTTAGGCAAATCGGATAAAAACTATGGTTTCTAGAAGCCCAAGATGTAAAATCGGGAGATCGGTCTATACCAAGGGGCTATAGCAAAACATGGACCGTTACACACCATTTTCGGCACCCCTATTAAGGGTCCTAAAATACCTCTAGATTTCCACTTTCAGACAAATCGGATAAAAACTACGGTTTCTAGAAGCCCACAACCCCAAATTGGGGGATCGGTTTATATAAGAGCTATATCAAAACCTGGACCGATATAGGCCATCTTCGAAATTAGCTTGCGTGCAGATAAAAGACGAGTTTGTACAAAAAGTTCAGCACTATTGCTTCATTTTTGAAGACTGTAGCGTGATTACAACAGGCGGACAGTCAGACGGACAGGGTTATATCGTCTTAGAATTTCTCCCTGATCAAGAATATATATACTTTATACAGTCGGAAATCGATATTTCGATGTGTTGCAAACGGAATGACAAACTTATTATACCCCCATCACCATTCTATGGTGGTGGGTATAAAAATTTAAAGACAATCATTGCATCGGTTATCATAGAGATAATTGTTTGTTTCTCTTTGAATTTAATCACGAACTTAATTGATCCAATTAATTTTTGAATTGCTTGAGCTATGAAAATTATAAAATGCTTGTTTTCTTTTAGTACTGAATACCCAAGCCATGACGGACTAAAAGAAAACAAAGCATTCGTTTATACCGAATTTGGACATATGCTGGATAAATGTGCAACACTGGCATCAGCTGGTTAAAAACAATCACAGAGAACAAGTGATATCTTATATTTTTAACGTATGAAATGCTAAGAAAAATATTTACTACTGTGAATATTTAAGACACATTACCACTTTCAATATCATGTTATTCGACAAATTAAATACAGTAAATTACTATTGTGAATAAAGAAAAAGTCACTTTATCAAAAGCCAGTCTGGTAACACCGGTGCAATTCGATCAAAGATAATTGAGAAGAAGATGCCGTCTTGTCATAGCAAAACTGAAGCACCAGAGGACTCTGCCAACAAAATATCATAAAGTTTGCGTCGACGTGTCTCTCAAATGTACTGCCGTTTGCGTCGGAAAATATCATAACATTTGTGTTTTTCATAAATTTCTGAATAAAAACCCACAAAAGCTATACCAAAACGATTGTAGAAAATTAAAATACAACGTATGTTTATTTCAAAGCGAATGTTCATTATGACTTTATGCGAATATTACCGTTTTGAATTTATTCCTGGGCAGAGCTGCTTTTGAAAAAATTGACAAATAAAACAATTTTTTTCTCATAGCCCTCTACACCTTGACATTTGTTTTCTCTTTATAAGAGCACAAACCTGAATCTTGTTATACTCAATTATCTTTGATCGAGTACTAAAATAAAACAGGCCTAATATCAATCACAAAATAAATTAGAAATAAAACAGACAAATATGATCGAAAATTAAATCGGGCCGAGTCTTATGTACACTCCAGAATCGAATTACTTGGGTTGTTGTAACACTTGACATTGGCAAGGTAGCTTAAACCTTCTTAACATTCTCTTCTAAAATGGGAAGGTCCCTAAACTTGTGAAGCAAGAGGGAGACCCCCATCCCCGTCCCAAAATTCAAAAATCATGTACGCAATATTCATTTCATAACCTCCCTCCAGTTCCTCTGCACTCAAAAAAAAAGTTTACTTAGATCTAAAGATTTTGACTTTCCCTTAAGGATTTTGGTATTGATTCCGAGCCAAAGATGCGGCTTTTTTAAAATAAAGAAATTTTTTAGCGACCTATCTGGCTTTAAATTTACTTTTACCAATAACATTAAAATTGCGATACAGATCTCATTTATCAAATTTTCATTCTCTTTTCGCGGTTTATTAATAAAGGTACTCACGTCCAAACAAATTCCAGTATAAAACTCGGAATAATAACGGATACTTCAAAGTAAACAATGTTTTTTTAATTCCAAAAAATATTTAAACCAAAGACGCTAAATCCTCAAAATAAGTCTTAGTCTATATTTGAAGCGTTTTTATCTTAAATCTAAAGTTTCAATATTTCAGTTAATTTAAGGACAATTTCTTTAAATCAAAAATGTTTTTCTTTACTTTAAGGAAAATTAGCCTTAGTTTACCTTAGGTGTGCGAAATTAACGGAGGTACGCAAATTTACAAAATTTGTGTTCCAAATTTAATGAAAAGAAAAAAGATTATAAACTTTATTTTAATTAAAATTTCATTATTTTAAAGAAATGTGTCCTTAATATTTTGTAAATTTCGCATTCTACAATTTAGGTTGGGTAATATTTAATATCACGTAAATATTTTTTTCAGTGTGTAAATTTCAAGTAAATCGGAGAAGATTAGTTATTTCACTGTACTTAAAAGAGAGGGGGGAGGTCCCCCTCTTGATAAACTTAAGTTATGTTTTCAAGAATTCGGGTTCGTGTTACGGGGAGGTCCTCTTCCTCGACCAGATGTTAAAAAATGAGGTACTCAATATTCACGACGTGATCACATTATTTAACCTTAAAAAAATATTTTATACCATAGGGTAACAGAGAGATAACACCGTTAGCTAACATGTTAGCTACACTGATAAAAAGCATACCCCGTCCCAAAAATTTTGTCTTTACACTAAAGATTTGGGTGTTGATTCCAAGCCAAAGAAGCGGAGAATTAAAGTAAGAACAAATTTAAGACACAATTATATTTTAATTGTGAGTTTTGCGTACTTGATTCTAGGAAATCAAATTTAATGTATTCGTTTTTTCAACCTTTTCAGCTTCATGTGATATCAAAGTCCATTCAAAAATGTTTAACTCCAACTCAAATTTTCATATTCAGACTTGATTTCAAGGAGAAATTATACTATGTTTCAATTAAAAACTTCTTAAAATAAAGTTTAAAAAAGCTCCCAATTTTAAACGATTTTTAACTTTGTAGCCAAGATGAAAAAATTTAAGGAGGATTTCATTAATTTTGAAGAATTTTTCAGAAGTATTAAAGCCAAGTTAACCTTAGTAAAACGAAATTTTATTTCATGTTAGGACACCCAATTTTAAGTGGAATCATTTAATTATAAGGACAAAACGACTTTATTGAAAAGTTTTTCGACTTTTGGACAAGGACAAAATTTTAAAAAAGAGAAATTTGTCTTCTATGCTCAGCAAAATTCGCATTCGAAATTTAAGGACGTGAAATCTTTGACCTCACGACAATATTTTTTTTTTCAGTGTATAATAACGAAAAGATTCAATTTGAATTGAATGTCAAGAAAGGGGATTTAGTAAAGTCTATTCGCCTATAAAATTTCAAAGGGTTTAACCATTTAATTCGTCAAAGAGCTGAAAACTAAACATGGCCCCTTTTTCTGTATAGTTCTGTAAAGTTAATAGATTTGGAATACAAAAAAAAAAAATAATAAATTCTGAATTATTAATTTATTTTTTTTTTTTCTATACATCTTTCCCTTTTTGTGGGAAAAATTACTTATATATAATTTAAAATACGTTTCAACAAAACCAACAAATATTTTTTTCTGAATAGGGGTTTTTTTTTTTGATCAGGTGGTTTTGAGTATGTTCGAAGATACAATGTTGTCATATTTCTCTGTAAGCTAAAATGGTTGTGAACACTGTTTGCACTCCTAAATAAATCCTAGCTTCTCATTGGAAATAGAGGGTACTTCAACTATTACTTCTACAAAATCAATGGACTAAACAAAATTCAATTTTACCAAAATTTTTGCAAAAAAATGGCACCTTCAATTTTCCAAATTCGGAGAGCAGTATATACAAGAGGAAGAAAAAGGTTCTTCTGCAAAGAAAACGAATGTCAACCGTTTAGATGTCGCACAGCGCGTTTTGGTATTAGCGGCGTTGCGGTCGAAGCGCTGTTTTAAATTGGTTATAGAACTATCGGCAGTTATAGTTTCAAATTGTCTGCCAAATATTTAATAGGATGAAAACATTTATAAAAAAAACATTTGTTATTACAAATTAGGTTCTAAATCCTATTTTTTATACCATCCACCATAGGATGGGGTTTATATTAACTTTGTCATTTCGTTTGTAACACATCGAAATATTGCTCTAAGACCCCATAAAGTATATATATTCTGGGTCGTGGTGAAATTCTGAGTCGATCTGAGCATGTACGTCCGTCCGCCCGTCCGTCTATTGAAATCACGCCAACTTCCGAACGAAACAAGCTATCGACTTTAAACTGGGCACAAGTAGTTGTTATTGATGTAGGTCGCATGGTATTGAAAATGGGCCATAGCGGTCCACTTTTACGTATAGCCCCCATATAAACGGACCCCCAAATTTGGCTTGCGATTGCTCTAAGAGAAGCAAATTTCATCCGATTCGGCTGAAATTTGGTACATGGTGTTAGTATATGGTATCTAACAACCATGCAAAAATCGGTTCACATCGGTCCATAATTATATATAGCCCCCATATAAACCGATCCCAAGATTTGGCTTGCGGAGCCTCTAAGAGAAGCAAATTTCATCCGATCCGGCTGAAATTTGGTACATGGTGTTAGTATATGGTATCTAACAACCACGCAAAAATCGGTTCACATCGGTCCATAATTATATATAGCCCCCATATAAACCGATCCCCAGATTAAGCTTGCGGAGCCTCTAAGAGAAGCAAATTTCATCCGATCCGGCTGAAATTTGGTACATGGTGTTGGTATATGTCCTCTAATGACCATGCACAAATTGGTCTACATCGGTCCATAATTATATATAGCCCCCATATAAACCGATCCCCCGATTTGGCTTGCGGAGCCTCTAAGAGAAGCAAATTTCATCCGATCCGGCTGAAATTTGGTACATGGTGTTAGTATATTGTCTCTAACAACCATGCCAAAATTGGTCCATATCGGTCCATAATTACATATAGCCCCCATATAAGCCGATCCCCAGATTTGACCTCCGGAGCCTCTTAGAGGAGCAAAATTCATCCGATCCGGTTGAAATTGGGTACGTGGTGTTAGTATATGGTCTCTAACTATCATGCAAGAATTGGTCCATATCGGTCCATAATTATATATAGCCCCCATATAAATCGATCTCTAGATCTATAGTTATATATAAGCGATCCCCAATCACACAAAAATTGGTCCTTATCGGTTCATAATCATGGTTGCCACTCGAGCCAAAAATAATCTACCAAAATTTTATTTTTATAGAAAACATTGTCAAAATGTTATTTCTATAGAAAATTTTGTCAAAATTTTATTTCTATAGAAAATTTTGTCAAAATTTTATTTCTATAGAACATTTTGTCAAAATTTTATTTCTATAGAAAATTTT
Source organism: Haematobia irritans (assembly GCF_050003625.1). NCBI lineage: Eukaryota > Metazoa > Arthropoda > Insecta > Diptera > Muscidae > Haematobia > Haematobia irritans. Next base: position 165,108,223 of record NC_134399.1, on the reverse strand, counting down.
GTCAAAATTTTATTTCTATCGAAAATTTTGTCAAAATTTTATTTCTATAGAAAATTTTGTCAAAATTTTATTTCTATAGAAAATTTTGTCAAAATTTTATTTCTATAGAAAATTTTGTCAAAATTTTATTTCTATAGAAAATTTTGTCAAAATTTTATTTCTATAGAAAATTTTGTCAAAATTTTATTTCTATAGAAAATTTTGTCAAAATTTTATTTCTATAGAAAATTTTGTCAAAATTTTATTTCTATAGAAAATTTTGTCAAAATTTTATTTCTATAGAAAATTTTGTCAAAATTTTATTTCTATAGAAAATTTTGTCAAAATTTTATTTCTATAGAAAATTTTGTCAAAATTTTATTTCTATAGAAAATTTTGTCAGAATTTTATTTCTATAGGAAATTTTATCCAAATGTTATTTCTACGGAAAATTTTTTTTCCAAATTTTACTTCTATAGAAAATGTTGTCAAAATTTTATTTCTATAGAAACTTTAAACTTAATTATATACGTATTTAATCGGCCTTTTTTAGTTTAATATATACCACGTATGGACTATGTGGTATATATTACGGTGTTAGGAAGTTTTAAGATACCTTACCATCGGCAAGTGTTACCGCAACCCAAGTAATTCGATTATGGATGACAGCCTTCAGTAAAAGTTTCTACGCAATCCATGGTGGAGGGTACATAAGCTTCGGCCTGGCCGAACTTACGGCCGTACATACTTGTTTTAAGTTTCATAAAGCCGGCAGAGAACAGAACAGGGTGACACTGACGCAAGCTGTATAATATTTGAGAGAAACGTCAACAAAAACTGCATGACATTTGATAAATTCATTTTATCTTTCCCCATGATTGCCACTTACTGACTTCACAATTTCGTTTTCCTGTATTTTCCTGTGTGTTCTTGGCAGTCAATATATCAAGCCAATTCGGTAAATCTTAGAAAAAACTGGAGTGTATTTCGAATGTAAGAACTACAGAGAATCCTATATTTTTAGTAGGCGCTTCATCTGTAATCCGCTACGGGTCAGATATTTTTTGGCTCTATCATGCATTCGTCTCGCTAAATATATGAAGCAGAGAATGAAGCCGCTGAATCGCGCCGCCGACCGATTTTGGCCAGTTGACGCCGCTGCCGAATATGTCATCTCATCTCTACTCAAATTTAGCCGCCAATTAATCAAAAATATCGATTTAAATCAGAAAAATGTAATTCTAATTGTTGTATTTTTTTCCAAACTTTTGAACCTTCCACCCAAAATCTATCTATTTCACGCTGCTATAATACACTCGAAAAAAAGTGAACTCTCTATTTCACTAAAGCCAATTTAACTTTATTTTAGTTCATGGAATTATTATGTTTGGAGAAAGTTTTCTTTACTCTAACAATTTTTTGCGTACGTTAGTTCAATGAACTACGAGTAAAATACGGGAAAAAATTATACACCAATTAATCATAAAGATTAACTAAATTCATATTACCCACAAAATAGTTCATTATTTCCTTAAATTTGGAAATTTTACTAAAAATGCGTCCATCATGAACTTCGTATGTCACTAAAGACATTCTTGCAATTTTGAACTCCAATTTTTTCCTTCGAACTACAAAATTTTCTTAAACAATTGAAAAAAATTAATTATGTCTAATAAATTTTCTTGAATTTATCGACAAATATTTACTTATTTTTGTGATATCGGCGTGATACCAGCGATTGTAATACTGTTTTAAAATTTTCTAAAAATATTCAAAATTTTCTAAAATTAACCCAAAGTTTTCTTCCTGCTGGGTTCACTGTTTTTATACCATCCACCATAGGATGGGGGGTATATTAACTTTGTCATTCCGTTTGTAACACATCGAAATATTGCTCTAAGACCCCATAAAGTATATATATAAAGTATATATATTCTGGGTCGTGGTGAAATTCTGAGTCGATATGAGCATGTCCGTCCATCCGTCCGTCTGTTGAAATCACGCTAACTTCCGAATGAAACAAGCTATCGACTTGAAACTTTGCACAAGTAGTTGCTATTGATGTAGGTCGGATGGTATTGCAAATGGGCCATATCGGTCCACTTTTGCGCATAGCCCCCATATAAACGGACCCCCAAATTTGGCTTGCGAATCCTCTAAGAGAAGCAAATTTCATCCGATCCGGCTGAAATTTGGTACATGGTTTTAGTATATGGTCTCTAACAACCATGCAAAAATTGGTCCACATCGGTCCACTTTTACGTATAGCCCCCATATAAACGGACCCCCAAATTTGGCTTGCGAATCCTCTAAGAGAAGCAAATTTCATCCGATCCGGCTGAAATTTGGTACATGGTGTTGGTATATGGTCTCTAACAACCGTGCAAAAATTGGTCCACATCGGTTCATAATTATATATAGCCCCCATATAAACCTATCCCCCGATTTGGCTTGCGGAACCTCTAAGAGAAGCAAATTTCGTCCGATCCGGCTGAAATTTGGTACATGGTATTAGTATATGGTCTCTAATGACCATGGAAAAATTGGTCCACATCGGTCCATAATTATATATAGCCCCCATATAAACGGATCACCAAATTTGACCTCCGGAGCCTCTTGGAAGACCAAAATTCATCTGATTCAGTTGAAATTTGGTACGTGGTGTTAAAATATGGCCTCAAACACCCATGCAAAAATTGGTCGAAATCGGTCCATCGGTCCGGAGCCTTTTGGAAGAGCAAAATTCATCCGATTCGGTTGAAATTTGGTACCTGAAGTTAGTATATGGTATCCAACAACAATGCAGGAATTGGTTCATATCAATCCATAATTATATATAGCCCCCATATAAACCGATCCCCAGATTTGACCTCCGGTGCCTTTTGGAGAAGCAAAATTCAACCAATCTGGTTGAAATTTGGTACGTGGTGGTAGTATATGATATTTAACAACTATGCCAAAAGTGGTCCATATCAGTCCATAGTCATATATAGCCCATATATAAACCAATCCCGAGATTTGGTCTTGGAGCCTCTTGGAGGAGCAAATTTCATACGAGTCAGTTGAAATTTGGTACATTGTGCTAGTACATGGCCGTTAACAACCATGACTAACTAGGTCCATATCGGTCTATAGTTATATATAGCCATCAGATAAATCGATCCCCAATCACACAAAAATTGGTCCATATCAAGTTCATAATTGTATATAGCCCGCATATAAGCGACCCCCATATTTCAATTCTGGCTCTCTACGTATTGTCTAATACATACCACGTACGGACTAACTCAGAATTTAGAAAACGATGTTAAGAAGTTTTAAGATACCAACCCAAGTAATTCGATTGTCGATGACAGTCTTTCGTAGAAGTTTCTACGCAATCCATGGTGGAGGGTACATAAGATTCGGCCTGGCCGAACTTACGGTCGTATATACTTGTTTCAGTGTAACTTTGCAAAAAATTAGCTCAAAAAAATTGAATTCAATGTAAATTTGATTGTAAGATTGGTTGTACAACTAATCTCATTACCATTCGAATAACTTCAAATTGATTAATTTATAATGGATAATTTTCCGCCGCCGAATTGACAAATTGACAAAATTTAGTGTCAGCCACTGCCGACAAAAATGGGTCGGCTTCATTCTCTGATATGGAGTGTCTTTTGATGAATTTACTGTTATCGAGCTAAAATAAAAACTTGATTTTTATAGCTATACAATTATTAGAAGCAAATAAAAATTAAATTAATTCCATTAATTTAGGTGATTCATATGTGTTTTGATAAAAAAAACAATAATTAAATTAGTATTTTTGTTTTTCAAATTAATATATATTTTAATTGATAAAATATTGGTAACATTTATTTTTGTGTGATATCAAAATACTACTTTTATAACCTTTATTTAATTTGCTGAATTTCTATAGGTGATTTGATAAATCAAAGATATTTTATAATAACATTAGTTGATGTATAATCAGTAAAACAGAGTTTATTTTAGTATAATAATTAATTAAAAATTGAAATTAGTGATAGCAAAAGGTTGAGCATCTTTTATTCCTATAATAAGAAAGGTGTTTTGTTTTTGTCTTGAGACAAGTTAAAAAGAAAAGGTAATATTTATTACTTTAGATTGTAGAATAAAATAACAAAAAAGCAAACTGTTATTCCCCAAAATATATTTCCTTTGGGAATTATTCAATAATTCCCAATAAAATCTATTTCAAATTTATCTAAATCTGATTTAGAAAATCCTAATCCTAAATAAAATGAAATATTTCTTTTAAATAAACAGCAAACTACAATTGAAATATTCTTAAAAAAATTATTTCCTTTGGGAATTATTCAATAATTCCCAATAAAATCTATTTCACATGTATCTATATCTGATTTAGAATACCTTAATCCTAAATAAAATGAAATATTTCTTTTAAATAAACAGCAAACAGCAATTGAAATATTCCTAAAAATTTATTTCCTTTGGGAATTAATCAATAATTCCAAATAAAATCTATTTCACATGTATCTATATCTGATTTAGAAAATCCTAATCCTAAATAAAATGAAATATTTCTTTTAAATAAACAGCAAACTGCAATTGAAATATTCCTAAAAAATTATTTCCTTTGGGAATTATTCAATAGTTCGAATTCCAATTTACCTATGTCTGATTTTGAAAATCCTTAATTCCCCCTTAGCTGTGACCTTCAAAAAAAATCCCAACATCATTAAATAAAAAATATATAAAAACCAAGTTTTTCCTAGAGAAAAATAAACTTTAACTAAAATAAAATTAATATAATTTTTAGATTAAATTTATTAATCAAATACTAGTTTTCAAAATTTCTTAATAGATAAGCAAATACTTATTTAAAATAAAATTCAAAATAATATTAAAATCATATTAAAAACCTACAAAACATTAATAAAATCAAAGTGCTAAGCTTAGTCAAGACATATAAACAAAAATTAAAAAAAAAAAAAATTCGAAATTAATTTAAAAAAATAAATAAAATGCCTTGTTTTGAAACAAAAAAATGAATAATGTAACATAAAATTCATATAAAAATAAATGTAGCCTAATTTAAATATAAAGAAAACCAACAAAAAAAGGAAAACTAAATTACAGCCATGAGCAAGCAAATTTCATCCGAAATAAAATAATTATATACATATATTCAAAGAAAATCATTTAAAATTAAAATTATAATAAGCGAAAAAAAAAACAAACAAACTGCATACAAGAACAAAATTTGTAGTTATATATAAATTATTATAAACTGGAAATTAAAAGCAAAACACCATCTTAGCAAATTTATAATAAATAATAATAAAAATATATGACTCACCAATTCTCCTCCAAATGGGGCGATGACAACAGTAAATCATTCAAATTTGGAAGGGAATTTTTAAGTCATACTTTAAGAACATTTCTCACATACGGACTGTGATTTCATGTAAATTATAATAAAATAAAAACTAAAATCTTAAAAGCAAAAAATCTTAAAAAAACACATATAGGAAACTGATATTTTTACTTGGATACCACTTAGAGAGAAATGATACCCGAAACCGGTATCAGTGGCCAGTATTTTAATTAAAATTTATAAATTTAAGCAAATGCAACAAGTTCACACTTGGAACAATCAATTTACAACAAAGCTACATTGACACAATTATATTTCCACTAATACACCTTCTAGCCTTTCCAAAATTTTGTACATTTCACATTTTGTAAAAAGTTGTCCTTCTATCTCAAATCTTAGGAAAAATAATCCTTTCCGCAAAAAAATAATTTTCTTTTTATAATTCTTCTTTTGTATTTTTAGAATATAGCAAAAACAAAGATATTTCTTTTATAAAAACAAAATTCATTAATATTTACTAGAAAATCATTACAGTCTATAAGTAGCTAGATACGAGTAATGATTTCTAAGGAGCAAAAAATAAATAAACTTTTTACCCATTTATCTCTATATAGGTTTCCTTGAAATTTTCCCCCATTAAGGAAAAATCAAATTTTGCTATTCTGACAATCTTACTGTATATAAAATTCCTGCTTTCACAATTTTACTCAGAAAAAAATTCTTAATGCCAACTGGTATTGGACATAGTTTAAAATTGTTTCCTTAAAAATTCTTAAAAACTATATTTTTTTTTTTAATTATGGAACAAACCGAAAAACGTACTCCTAATATCCTTTTAGTAACACTTTTAATGCCAGAAGGTATTGAGTGAGAATTGCTTTCTGTATTTTTCTTAAATTTTTCCCCAAACAATCCTTTGACAACAAAACAAACATCCTTATCCCATAACCCAAAAAGGGAAAATATGTTTTTTGTTTTTCATAGTCATACTATTAATAAACAAATACTACTGAAAACTGCAATGTATAAACATTAGCTGCACTCAAGTGAGAAACCTCTAAATAAAATAAACCAAATTCTTTATAAGAAACAAAAAATATTTCCAACAAATCTAAAATCTTAAAGACATTTTTCCATAATAAGCATTTTTATAAAAACAGAAAAAAAAACTATACAAAAATATTATCGAATACTCCATTTATAAGTAGAATACAAAATCTACACAAATATTAAAACTCATGGTCGAGAATTCAATATCATGCACACAGGTCGGTAAACTAAAATTTTTATATTCTTTTGAGTACACTAATACAATTTGTATGTTAGATTAACAACAATTTGTAGTTAAAATTGAACATTTCATTATTTCATTTCATCAAATTCAATGGAATTTTTCTTTACTGTCGTGATATTTCTAAAAAAAAATAACGAAACCATTCATACTATTAATGAACAATTTCATTGACTCGACGGACATGTCGTTGGCTCAAATTTACGGATTTTCATTTCATGAGTGTACGAGTACGTGAGCATGAGCAAAATATTACTCACGGGCACACCTCTAATACTAACATCACGTATCAAAGTGGCCCGATATAATCGATCCAATAACAGCTAATTATGCTAAAATTGAAGTCGATAGGTTGCTTCATTCAGAAGTTAGTTTGATATTAACAGACAGGCGGATGGACATCACTAAATGGACTCGGAACTTAACCACGACTTTGGACTCTAGATATACGAAATAAGTTTCCAAAATTGTCAAATAATTCCTCAAATAGTTAAATAAATCCACGAAAATCTAAATGAAAATATTCCCTAGTATTTTGTGGGCTTATTTCGTAAAAATAGTCAAAAGAGAGGACAAGATGGATTCACATTTAAAAACATTATTACTTTACAAAAGTTTTTTTAGAGAAATATGTTGCAACTCTTGGACTGAACTTCGGCTTTTGAACAAATGATAGATACCTAGGTCTTAACTTTCCAAATTAAAATATATCCATAAAATATAGAAATACAATTTTGACAAACAAATTCTATAGAAATGACATTTTATCAAAATTTTCTCTATAAACAAAATTTTCTATAGAAATAAAATTTTGCAAAATTTTCTCTATAAAAAAAATTTTGACAAAATTTTCTTTAGAAAAAAAATTTTGACAAAATTTTCTATATAAATAAAATTTTGACAAAATTTTCTCTATAAACAAAATCTTGACAAAATTTTCTATAGAAGTAAAATTTTGACAAAATTTTCTATAGGAATAAAATGTTGACAAAATTATAGTAATAAAATTTTGACAAAATTTTCTATAGACAAAATTTTCTTAAGAAATAAAATTTTAACAAAATTTTCTATAGAAATAAAACTTTGACAAAATCTTCTATAGAATTAAAATTTTAACAAAATTTTCTATAGAAATACAACTTTGACAAAATTTTCTATAGAAATAAAATTTTGAAAAAACTTCCATAGAAATACAATTTTGACAAAAAAAAACTTCTATAGAATTAAATTTTGACAAAATTTTCTCCATAAATAAAATTTTTAAAAAATTTTCTATAGAAGTAAAATTTTGACCAAATTTTCTATAGAAATAAAATGTTGACAACATTTTCTACAGAAATAACATTTTGACAAAATTTTCTCTAAAAATAAAATTTTTAAAAAATTTTCTATAGAAGTAAAATTTTGACCAAATTTTCTATAGAAATAAAATTTTGACAACATTTTTTATAGAAATAAAATTTTCACAAAATTTTCTAGAAAAATAAAACTTTTATAACTTTTTCTATAGAAAAAATATTTTGACAAATATTTTCTAGAGAAATAAAATTTGACAAAATTTTCTATAGAAATGAAATGTTGACATAATTTTCTATAGAAATAAAATTTTGACAAAATTTTCTATAGAAATAAAATTTTGACAAAATTTTCTATAGAAATAAAATTTCGTCAAAATTTTCTCTAGAAATAAAATTTTGACAAAATTTTCTCTAGAAATAAAATTTTGACAAAATTTTCTAAAGAAATAAAATTTTACAAAATTTTCTATAGAAATAAAATTTTGACAAAATTTTCTATAGAAAGAAGGTTAGGTTAGGTTAGGTGGCAGCCCGATGTATCAGGCTCACTTAGACTATTCAGTCCATTGTGATACCACATTGGTGAACTTCTCTCTTATCACTGAGTGCTGCCCGATTCCATGTTAAGCTCAATGACAAGGGACCTCCTTTTTATAGCCGAGTCCGAACGGCGTTCCATATTGCAGTGAAACCACTTAGAGAAGCTTTGAAACCTTCAGAAATATTACCAGCATTACTGAGGTGGGATAATCCACCGCTGAAAAACTTTTTGGTGTTCGGTCGAAGCAGGAATCGAACCCACGACCTTGTGTATGCACGGCGGGTATGTTAACCATTGGACCACGGTGGCTCCCCTATAGAAGTACAATTTTGACCAAATTTTCTATAGAAATAAAATGTTGACAAAATTTTCTATAAAAAAAAATTTAACAAAATTTTCTATAAATATAAAATTTTCATAACTTTTTCTATAGAAATAATATTTTGACAAAAATTTTCTAGAGAAATAAAATTTGACAAAATTTTCTATAGAAATCAATAGAAATAAAATTTTGACAACATTTTCTATAGAAATAAATTCCAGAAATAAAATTTTGACAAAATTTTCTATAGAATTAAAATTTTAACAAAATTTTCTATAGAAATACAATTTTGACAAAATATTCTATAGAAATACAACTTTGACAAAATTTTCTATAGAAATAAAATTTTGAAAAAACTTCCATAGAAATACAATTTTGACAAAAAAAAACTTCTATAGAATTAAATTTTGACAAAATTTTCTCCATAAATAAAATTTTTAAAAAATTTTCTATAGAAGTAAAATTTTGACCAAATTTTCTATAGAAATAAAATGTTGACAACATTTTCTACAGAAATAACATTTTGACAAAATTTTCTCTAAAAATAAAATTTTTAAAAAATTTTCTATAGAAGTAAAATTTTGACCAAATTTTCTATAGAAATAAAATTTTGACAACATTTTTTATAGAAATAAAATTTCCACAAAATTTTCTAGAAAAATAAAATTTTTATAACTTTTTCTATAGAAATAATATTTTGACAAATATTTTCTAGAGAAATAAAATTTGACAAAATTTTCTATAGAAATGAAATGTTGACATAATTTTCTATAGAAATAAAATTTTGACAAAATTTTCTATAGAAATAAAATTTTGACAAAATTTTCTATAGAAATAAAATTTCGTCAAAATTTTCTCTAGAAATAAAATTTTGACAAAATTTTCTATAGAAATAAAATTTTGACAAAATTTTCTAAAGAAATAAAATTCTACAAAATTTTCTATAGAAATAAAATTTTGACAAAATTTTCTATAGAAAGAAGGTTAGGTTAGGTTAGGTGGCAGCCCGATGTATCAGGCTCACTTAGACTATTCAGTCCATTGTGATACCACATTGGTGAACTTCTCTCTTATCACTGAGTGCTGCCCGATTCCATGTTAAGCTCAATGACAAGGGACCTCCTTTTTATAGCCGAGTCCGAACGGCGTTCCATATTGCAGTGAAACCACTTAGAGAAGCTTTGAAACCTTCAGAAATATTACCAGCATTACTGAGGTGGGATAATCCACCGCTGAAAAAATTTTTGGTGTTCGGTCGAAGCAGGAATCGAACCCACGACCTTGTGTATGCACGGCGGGTATGTTAACCATTGGACCACGGTGGCTCCCCTATAGAAGTACAATTTTGACCAAATTTTCTATAGAAATAAAATGTTGACAAAATTTTCTATAAAAAAAAATTTAACAAAATTTTCTATAAATATAAAATTTTCATAACTTTTTCTATAGAAATAATATTTTGACAAAAATTTTCTAGAGAAATAAAATTTGACAAAATTTTCTATAGAAATCAATAGAAATAAAATTTTGACAACATTTTCTATAGAAATAAATTCCAGAAATAAAATTTTGACAAAATTTTCTATAGAAATAAAATGTTGACAAAATTTTCTGTATAAATAAAATTTTGACAAAAATTCTATAGAAATAAAATTTTGAAAAAATTTTCTATAGAAATAAAATTTTGACAAAAATTCTATAAAAATAAAATTTTGAAAAAATTTTCTACAGAAATAAAATTTTGACAAAAATTTCTATAGAAATAAAATTTTGACAAAAATTCTATAGAAATAAAACTTTGACAAATTTTTCAATGGAACTAAAATTTTGACAAAATTTTCTATAGAAATAAAATTTTGACAAAATTTTCTATAGAAATAAAATTTCGTCAAAATTTTCTATAGAAATAAAATTTCGTCAAAATTTTCTATAGAAATAACATTTTGACAAAATTTTCTTAAGAAAAAAATTTTAACATAATTTTCTATAGAAATAAAATTTTGACAAAATTTCTTATAGAAATAAAATTTTGACAAAATTTTCTATAAAAATAAATTCCAGAAATAAAATTTTGACAAAATGTCATATCAACGTAAAATTTTGAGAAAATTTTCTTAATAAATAAAATTTTAACAAAATTTTCTATAGAAATAAAATGTTGACAAAATTTTCTATAGAAATAAAGTTTTGACAAAATTTTCTACAGAAATAAAATTTTGACAAAATTTTCTATAGAAATAAAATTTTAACAAAGTTTTCTATAGAAATAAAATTATGACAAAAATTTTTATAGAAATAAAATTACGACTAAATATTCTATAGAAATAAAATTTTGAATAAATTGTCTATACAAATAAAATTTTGAAAAAATTTTCTATAGAAATAAATTCTAGAAATAAAATTTTGACAAAATTTCCTAAAAATTTTGACAAAATTTTCTATAGAAGTAAAATTTTGACAAAATTTTTTATAGATGTAAAATTTTGACAAAATTTTCTATAGAAATAAAATTTTGACAAAATTTCCTATTAAAGTTATTAAATTTTGACAAAATTTTCTATAAAAATAAAATTTTGACAACATTTTCTATAGAAGTAAAATTTTGACAAAATAAAATTTTGAAAAAAATTTCTATAGAAATAAATTCTAGAAATAAAATTTTGACAAAGTTTCCTATTAAATTTCCTAAAAATGTTGACAGAATTTTCTATAGAAGTAAAATTTTGACAAAATTTTCTATAGAAATAAAATTTTCACAAAATTTTCTATAGAAATAAAATGTTGACAAAATTTTCTATAGAAATAAAATTTTGACAAAATTTTCTATAGACAAAATTTTATTGTAGAAATAAAATCATGACAAAGTTTTCTGTAGAAATAAAAGTTTGACAAAATTTTCTATAGACAAAATTTTCAAAACAACATTTTCAAAAGAAATAACATTACGACTAAATTTTTTATAGAAATAAAATTTTGACAAAATTTTCTATAGAAATAAAATTTTGACAAAATTTTCTGTAGAAATAAAATTTTGACAACATATTCAAAAGAAATAAAATTATGACAAAATTTTCTATAGAAATAAAACTTTGACAAAATTTTCTATAGAAATAAATTTTGGACAAAATTTTCTATGGAAATAAAATTTTCTATAGAAATGATATTTTGACAAAATTTTCTATATAAATACAATTTTGACAAAATTTTCTATAGAAATACAATTTTGACAAAATTTTCTATAGAAATAAAATTTTGAAAAAAAAAAACATTTATAGAAATACAATTTTGACAAAAAAAAACTTCTATAGAAATAAAATTTTGACAAAATTTTCTCCATAAATAAAATTTTTAAAAAATTTTCTATAGAAGTAAAATTTTGTCCAAGTTTTCTATAGAAATAAAATTTTGACAACATTTTCTATAGAAATAAAATTTTGACAAAATTTTCTATAAAAATAAAATTTTCATAACTTTTTCTATAGGAATAATATTTTGACAAATATTTTCTAGAGAAATAAAATTCGACAAAATTTTCTATAGAAATATAATTTTGACAACATTTTCAAAAAAATAAAAATTACGACAAAATTTTCTATAGAAATAAAATTTTGATAAATTTTTCTAAAGAAATAAAATGTTGACAAAAAATGCTGAAATAAATTTTTGACTTAATATTAAAAATAAAATTTTGATAACTCTTTCTAAAATTTTGACAAAATTTTCTGTAGAAATAAAATTTTGACAAAATCTTCTATAGAAATAAAATTTTGACAAAATTTTCTTAAGAAATAAAATTTTGACAAAATTTCCTATAGAAATAAACTTTTGACAAAATTTTCTATAGAAATAAAGCTTTGACAAAATTTTCTATAGAAGTAAAATTTTGACAACATTTTCTAGAGAAATAAAATTCGACAAAATTTTCTATAGAAATAAAATTTTGACAAAATTTTCTATAGAAATAAAATTACGACTAAATTTTCTAGAGAAATAAAATTTTGAATAAATTTTCTATACAAATAAAATTTTGAAAAAATTTTCTATAGGAATAAAATTTTCACATAATTTTCTACAGAAATAAAATGTTGACAAAATTTTCTATATAAATAAAATTTTGACAATATTTTATATACAAATAAAATTTTGACAAATTCCCTATCAAAATGGATTATTAAAAAATAAAAATAGTCAAATTTCTATCTATACATGACTAGGAATAGGAAATACATACATATTTTATTCGAATTTGGTCAAAGATATGGCATTGGCTTGGAATTAAATTATTACGCAATAATTTATATATAAATATTATTCGAAAACAAAAAAGAAATATATGAATTTTAATAATGACGACCTGTGTCATTTTATTCTGAACATTATATATAAATGTTCTTCCCGCAATTTTTTGTTGTTTTTCAAATGTATTAGCTAATGCAATTATTAGCTTAATATTAATTACATTTCGAAAAAAAAACAATGCATATACTAAATTAAATTCCGCAAAAAGAGTTTGCTCAACCACAAAACACATTACCAACAATAATCCTCAAAATTAAAAACAGAAATAACCAAATCATTATGGCTTTAATCAAAAGATAATTTCTTTTATATAAATTAATCTATCTCAAAGGATTTTCGTTTTTTTGGCAAACCTCACTTTCAAAATTTCAATAAGAAACACAAATAATCATAAAAATCATACAATTCGCTATCATAATGAAATAAGCTTATAAAATCAACGCTTTTCACTTTGCATTTTTTTTGTTTTTTTTTTTATGTTCAGAGAACAACCATTAATCAATAATCAATTTTAGTCCATTTTGGTTTTCATATATACTCACATATATAAAAACTATTTAACTAATATATGATGAAAAAGCAATACTAAAAACTCCCTATGAAATGAAAAAAAAAACCTCGTAAAAATCACAATCTTTAATAACAAATAAAACCTATTTAACAAATTTCAGCATTCAGTTTTGCTTTCGATTTTTACTTAAAATGATGAAAAGAATATAAGCAAGAAACAAACCAAAATAAAACAACAACAACAAAAACAAACTAATACAACAAACAATACATTTAAATAAAATAATTAAATATATACAATTTTTTTTGTTTTTTTTTTTTTTTTGGAAAACTCGAATAAACTTAAAGCCATGAATACTTTAATAAATTATAAACACGATAATACAACCAAGAATACCAAATAAAACCAAATAAAAAAATCACTCAAACACAATGGAGTTTTATTTTAAAGAATTGTCAATAATGGTAAGTAAAATAATCGCGAGTGTAAACAATTGATATAATGAAATTACAATTAAACAAGTATATAGTACATAAGCTTCCTAGCCGAACTTACGGCCGTAAGTTCGGCTAGGACGAAGCTTATGTACCCTCCACCATGGATTGCGTAGAAACTTCTTCTAAACACTGTCATCCACAATCGTATCTTAAAACCTCCTAACACCGTCTTCTAAATTGTAAGTAAGTCCATACGTGGCATATATTTAATTAAAAAAGACCGATTAAATACGTCTATAATTCAGTTTGACAAAATTTTCTATAGAAATAAAATTTTAACAAAATTTTCTATAGAAATAAAATTTTTACAACATTTTTTATAGAAATAAAATTTTTAAATTTTTTATAGAAATAAAATTTTTACAAAATTTTTTATAGAAATAACATTTTAACAAAATTTTCTATAGAAATAAAATTTTGACAAATTTTTCTATAGAAATAAAAATTTTACAAAATTTTCTACAGAAATAAAATTTTGGTAGATTATTTTTAGCTCGAGTGGCAACCATGATTATGAACCAATATGGACCAATTTTTGTGTGATTGGGGATCGGCTATATACAACAATGGACTGAATAGTCTGCTGCCACTTTAACCTAACCTAACCTAACTATAGACCGATATGGACCAATTTTGGTATGGTTGTTAGCGGCCATATACTAACACCTCGTTCCAAATTTGAACCGGGTCGGATGAAATTTGCTTCTTTCTCTTTGAGGCTCCGCAAGCCAAATCTGTGGATCGGTTTATATGGGGGCTATATATAATTATGGACCGATGTGGACTAATATTTGCATGGTTGTTAGAGACCATATACCAACACCATGTTGGGAGCCACCGTGGTGCAATGGTTAGCATGCCCGCCTTGCATACACAAGGTCCTGGGTTCGACTCCTGCCTCGACCGAACACCAAAAAGTTTTTCAGCGGTGGATTATCCCACCTCAGTAATGCTGGTGACATTTCTGAGAGTTTCAAAGCTTCTCTAAGTGGTTTCACTGCAATGTGGAACGCCGTTCGGACTCGGCTATAAAAAGGAGGTCCCTTGTCATTGAGCTTAACATGGAATCGGGCAGAGAAGTTCACCAATGTGGTATCACAATGGACTGAATAGTCTAAGTGAGCCTGATACATCGGGCTGCCACCTAACCTAACCTAACACCATGTACCAAATTTCAGCCGGATCGGATGAAATTTGCTTCTCTTTCAGGCTCAGCAAGCCAAATCGGGGGATCGGTTTATATGGGGGCTATATATAATTATGGACCGATGTGGACCAATTTTTGCATGGTTGTTAGAGATCATATACCAACACCATGTACCAAATTTCAGCAGGATCGGATGAACTTTGCTTCTCTTTCAGGCTCCGCAAGCCAAATCGGGGGATCGGTTAATAAGGGGGCTATATATAATTATGGACCGATGTGGACTAATTTTTGCATGGTTATTAGAGACCATATACCAACACCATGTACCAAATTTCAGCAGGGTCGGATGAAATTTGCTTCTCTTTGAGGCTCCGCAAGCCAATAAGAGCCCCTTCAAACTATAAAAAAGTGCATTTTAAGGTAGTTGTAAAAGAATCATTGTGGTCAACTTAAACACGATTGTGTAGATGTTTGTTAATTTGATTAAAAATTTATAAATTCTTAGAAAAAAAATTTATAAATTCACATTTAACATAACTTTTTTCATTAATAAAAGGACGATGTTCATTTACACGTAGCAAGTTACATGTTGCAGCATCTATAAGCCGTTTGTTTATTCTCGAGGGAGGCAGCGCGTTTGGAAAAATATTTGAAAAAAAAATCGCTTTATTCCATTTGGAAAGTCGAAAATTGTTCACCCTATACCTTTCACAATTTTAAGCGTAATAACTATGTTTTCAGCACTTTATTTTCGTTTTTATTTAAATAAACGCTTGGCGTTTCACAAAATATAAAATGGCTCTTCTAGCAATAGTGATGGCAAAATACTTTCATATACAGTTGAAGCTCGGTTTAACGAACGATATATTGTCAGGCCCTTTCGTTATTTAGAAATATTCGTTAAATCGAACGGGAATATTAAATGTTAACTTTTATTGAAAATCGTAGTTTTTTTACCAGATGAGTAAAAATTCAGAAGCATATGGCAAAATTAAACTAAACAGGCATTTAAAAAAATATTACTTTAAATAATCCTTAAAAACTGATGAGCTTGATATACATATTAAAAAGATTGAACAGAAATTTCACGTAAAGATATTGAATTTAGAAATTAAAGAAACTAATTTAACCTTGAAATGGTTACACAAGCGTATAAAATCACACAAACAAACACTACGATCAGAGTACAAAAATTTCACCAAAAGACAAAATCGAAGATACATAGATATTATACATCGCGTAAAAAAGACACATTCAACAAAGATACAAAATTTGAACAGAAACCAACTTGACAAGTATAATTTTAAATTTAACCCGTCATGGTTTGTAAACAAAACTGACGTGGAATTCGCAGAAAACAGCAAATGGCTTCTTTCGTTGGGATCTAAATTTGCAATCCCTGTAAAAAACGACAACTTCTCAACAATAAACTTAATTGCTGACCTGGAGCAGTGGGTACAAACAATTACTGATGAAAGGGAAAAGGATATAAAAAGGAACAAAATTGCTAATAGGATCATGACCCACAAAAGAACTTCAAGGAATACTCAAAAAGAAAAGTTTATCTTAAACACATTTGAAGAAACAAGCAGATTCTTACGAAAACACAAAGAAATTATTGTGACGAAATCAGACAAAGGAAATAAAACAGTGATAATGTATAAGAAAGATTACGAAGAGAAAATGGAAAAACTATTAGACGACAAGACAACTTATAAGACAATAAGGGAGGATCCTACACAAAAACTTCAAAGGAAAAACAACAAAATAATAACGGATCTTTTCAAGAACGGCTACATCTCTGTGCAAGAAAAGTTTAAGCTGACATCCAATGCAGCGAACGCACCTAGACTATATGGGCTTCCAAAAATACATAAACTGAATATGCCTCTGCGACCAATATCGTCGTCAGTTGAAGTGCCATGTTACAACATGTCCAAGCATGTGGGTTCCATAATTAAAAATCTCATTTCGGAAAAATACAATATACAAAATTCATATGAACTAAAAGACAGATTAAAAAATGTATCTTTGGACGAAAACGACATACTAGTATCATTTGACGTGGTATCGTTGTTCACCAACATACCTATACACCTAGCGATAAAAAACATAATGACACAATGGAAAAGTTTAGAAACACACACTAAAATACCTAAGACACAATTCTTAAAACTACTTCAATTTTGTTTAAATGACAACAATTATTTTAAGTATGGAGAAATTCTGTACTATCAAACGTATGGCATGCCAATGGGAAACCCATTGTCTCCAACGATCGCCGACATAGTTTTGGATAATATGTTAGCAGAAACTATCAAAGAACTTAGTGAAAGAAACATTACAATAAAGTTTATAACTAAATATGTGGACGATTTATTTGCGGTAATTAAAAAAGAAGATGAAGATATAATACTTGCAACATTCAACAAATACCACAACAAACTTCAATTTACAATAGAAAAAGAAACCAACAACTGCTTGCCTTATTTGGACGTAAAGCTACATAGAAATAACGACAAAATTTCCACAGAATGGTACACAAAATCAATAGCTTCCGGAAGAATAATAAATTTTCATTCTACCCAACCTTTTAAACAAAAGATAAATACTGCAATGAGCCTAATCCAAAAATCAATAAAATTAAGTGATCAACAATTTCAGACAGCCAATTTAAAAAAGGTAGAAAATATTCTTCTTAAAAACTCATTCCCACAATATATTATAAATAACTTAATTAAGAAGTCTACAACACAAACACAAAAATCCCGAAATAATACGGATGATAACAAAACACTTGGCAACACCATGAAATATTATAGCATTTCATATATCCCAAAGCTAACAGAAACAACAATGCTAAAAGATATAGTAGAAGACCAACAAACAACATTCGCTCACAAACCCAACAAAACATTAAGTACGATATTCACCCAAACCAAAACAAAAATAGAGAAAACGCAACAAAGCAATGTTGTATATGAAATCAAGTGCATAGGCAATGATGAACAACCATGCAACAAATACTATGTTGGGACAACTAAACGTAGCTTAGCGACAAGAGTAACAGAACATGAAGCAGACATAAGAAAAGGCAGACATACAACAGCTTTAGCACAACACTGCATTGAGTTGGGACATAAAGCAGACTTTGAGAGTGTCAAAATCTTAGACAAAGAGAGAAAGGAGAATAAACGTTATACTCTAGAGAGTCTAAGAATACAACAAAGAGTTCAATGTGCAATAAACAGAAAAGAAGACAAAGATAACACTAATGCTGCCTATACATTAGCTATTATTTAGTTTACGTCCAATCTTCTATGATCGTAGTCATAAGGAAAAACATCTGTGATATTTTAATTTAGTTTTGTAATTATTTTTGAAATTATTTTAAATATTTGTTTAATGTCGTGGTGTTCCTGTGCCGTTACTTTTTACAATTTAAAATCAATTTTAAAAAATATGACAAAAGACTAAATGTAAGTTTAGAGTTTAGCTTATGATACGCTACATAGAAGTAATTGTATGTTATATTTTTTTCTGTTTACAATATGGTTGCCAGATTTCAATAAAAAATTCATCCCAGAAGAAGTTGGAAATCACCAACGAAACGTCGGATGTAAATATGAAATAAAGTCTTTTTATTTGCATATTGAGAGACCTTGAAAGCCCATTTTAGAACAGATCTAAAAATAACCAAAAATAAAGAATAAGAAGGTCGTACCAAAAAATTAACAACAAAATATCTAGGTTAGGTTAGGTTGAAAAGAGGATCCAAGATTCGCTGTCTCAGGAGAGCCTGTATACACCCATGAAAATACCTTCTTAGACGAATTCCCTGATTTGTTTCCAGTACCCAGTTTCAAGATGGGCCAGGCATAACTATTACACTATTACTCTGCTGCTCCTATCGGCATAGATGTACTCTCAACGCTAGATTACAGTTTCGGCCGAACACCAAGAAAGTTTTTCAGCGGTAATTTATCCCTCTATGTAATTATGCTGATATTCCTGTGCATTTCATAGTTTTTCTTCAGCTATAAGAAGGAGGTACTTCGTCATTGAGATATATATAAAATCGGGTAGCACTCATTAATAAGAGAAAAATTCACCACCTGCCCAACTGGCGATCCTACGAAAATTTCGTGCATATTACCACCTATCACAGGACTAGTACCATGGCTCCAGTTGATTTATATTCTCCATTGATTTTAAAATCTTATTGGATCTAGACATATAAAGGGTGATTTGTTAAGAGCTTGATAACTTTTAAAAAAAAAAAAACGCATAAAATTTGCAAAATCTCATCGGTTCTTTATTTGAAACGTTAGATTGGTCCATGACATTTACTTTTTGAAGATAATTTCATTTAAATGTTGACCGCGGCTGCGTCTTAGGTGGTCCATTCGGAAAGTCCAATTTTGGGCAACTTTTTCGAGCATTTCGGCCGGAATAGCCCGAATTTCTTCGGAAATGTTGTCTTCCAAAGCTGGAATAGTTGCTGGCTTATTTCTGTAGACTTTAGACTTGACGTAGCCCCACAAAAAATAGTCTAAAGGCGTCAAATCGCATGATCTTGGTGGCCAACTTACCGGTCCATTTCTTGAGATGAATTGTTCTCCGAAGTTTTCCCTCAAAATGGCCATAGAATCGCGAGCTGTGTGGCATGTAGCGCCATCTTGTTGAAACCACATGTCAACCAAGTTCAGTTCTTCCATTTTTGGCAACAAAAAGTTTGTTAGCATCGAACGATAGCGATCGCCATTCACCGTAACGTTGCGTCCAACAGCATCTTTGAAAAAATACGGTCCAATGATTCCACCAGCGTACAAACCACACCAAACAGTGCATTTTTCGGGATGCATGGGCAGTTCTTGAACGGCTTCTGGTTGCTCTTCACTCCAAATGCGGCAATTTTGCTTATTTACGTAGCCATTCAACCAGAAATGAGCCTCATCGTAAAGCGCGAAACACATTTCGAACCGAACACTGATTTTGGTAATAAAATTCAATGATTTGCAAGCGTTGCTCGTTAGTAAGTCTATTCATGATGAAATGTCAAAGCATACTGAGCATCTTTCTCTTTGACACCATGTCTGAAATCCCACGTGATCTGTCAAATACTAATGCATGAAAATCCTAACCTCAAAAGAATCACCCTTTACCAATGGGTCAGCATATTCCAAATTTTTTCCTTCCTTGTGTAATTGGGATGCGCAAAATAAGGGTTTGTCCCAGACTGGTTAATGAGGACCTGTCTAGTCCTACTAAGTTCTCCTAGGTCATGTCCTTTGGAATGAGTTCAAGCCGTGTCCTACAGTGTAAATGTACACCGTCAATGACAAACCCGTGTTAAAATGGTCGGTCCCGTCCATACGTTTCGACCAGGTCTGGAACTGGTCCATTCACATCAGGGAGTAGTCCTGTACCGGTTCTGGGGTATATCCATTTTCCGTAGCGGAGCTGTCTCTCTATCTAACCTAAGTTTACACAGTTATCCGGCCATTGAATTTGTGTTTCCAAACATTTGATGGAATCTAAATACCTTGGGACATTTCCGACTTAAGCCACTCTCACAATCGTGAAATATTGCTGGTTTTTAGTGGTCAATTTTCTTAAGATTAAAAGTGTTTTCGTTAAATCGAACGTAAATTTTGTTCGACCGATCGTAATTTAGAATACTCAATGTTATGAATTTGGACGTTCGTTAAATTGGATTTTCGCTAAATGGGATATTCGTTAAACAGAGCGTCGACTGTACATTTTGTACTTTTTGATATGCTTCCCCCATCCAGCGTTGCCAGAATTGTTTCACCAAAAACCGCTAGATTTGCCCAAAAAAATAGCTAAAAAAAGCTAAAAAAATGTTAAAAAATAGCTAGAAAAAAAAGCTAAATTTTTTTGTATCAAAAGTCACATTTTTGATTGAAATTTAACAAACTTAAAGGCTTTATTTCACTTACAATGCATATTATTTTCATTTTAATTCCACTTCTGTGAGACTGTAACAATATCTAAGGCATATTAGCTCTATTTGCGTATTCGATACATTTTGATTACTATCACAAACTTTTTACTGGAAGTCCGACTTTATCGTCTTTTGGACAAGGAAAACAGTTTATATAAAAGAAATTCACAAATGCTATTATAACCAAAATTCGCGTTCGTATTTTAAGGAGACGACAATATTTTTTCAGTGCACAAAGCTATTCACATCTACTATTTTAATTTAGTAATATCGTAATAACTTTAGAATATTATAATAACATAAAAAGGATAAACGACTCAAATGATAATATTCCCAATAATTTACTGACCGAGTATCTAACAAATTTGTATGGTAATAGTAGATTTAAAGTTTACGATAACTTTTATGTATATAATGAAAAAACTTTACAACAAGGTGTATTTGCTACAAAAATGCCCGCATAATGGCTGGACTCATTATTAATGTTTCAACTGAGCTTTGAAATATGGGGAAACCCTTATACTTGCAGCAAGGCTTAGATAAAAACGCCGATTTATCCATATTTCAATAGAAACATGTCGAAAATAAAAAAAAGCCAAAAATAGCTAAAATGGTCATGAAAAAAAGCCAGAAAAAAAGCTAAAAGCTAAATTCATTTTTTTCCCGCTAAACGTCTTCAAAAAAAGCCAAATCTAGCGGGAAAAAAGCTAAATTGGCAACGCTGCCCCCATCACAGTTCGTGATTGTTGTAGTGACATTTACGAGTCTGTGATAGCGATGATAATGAAATGGAACTTTGAAATGCTGACAGGGTAAGAGTAAATTTCATCAGATATACACAATCCTATCTAATTGCAGATGAAAAACATATCTCCCAGTCGACATTGGTCTTATGGTCGTTTATACTGAAAGAAGACATCAATTTGTTAATAAACAAGTAAGTAAGATGGTAACACAAACTATGATGGTGAAGAGTATAATATAGTCGGCCACGCCCGACTTTAGACTTTCCTTACTTGTTTAGAACATAATTTTGCCAACTTGAATATTATCCAAATCCATTGAAAAACTTTGAATTCTAGCATTTTTCAACGGTATGTGCTTATTGGGTTGTGTCTAAGCTTATGTACTGTTCACACCATATTTTTAATTCATATAACATGTCTGTGTTGGATATGCACCTTATAATATGTATTGTTACGTTTTTATATTGAGGCGTATTTAATTACCCGATAATTAAAACACAGTTCTTTTCAAATAACAACAATCTACAATTTATTTGTTTAACTGATTGGTTTCACTTATTTGCTCTACGATGTGTACTGTATAAACTTTAGCTTACGACTGACTTGACTGCACCCTCCGCCCGGGGCTTATATACCGTGATTTGACGATTTCGAAAATTCTGGATAGTCTGGCCTACAACCATCTAGAACTATCTTGATACAATTTATCTAACACCACATATTCAACTGGTTATCTTCATTGCCTACAGCCATCTGGAATGTTCTATCGGCGTTATTTTACAGGTGATATGGCACACATACTTTTTAGGCTTATGCTAATAATCTAGTGTATTCTACTAGATTAGGTAGATGTCGTGCAGGCATAACATAAGTCAATAAGTAAAACAAAAGGCGTTACTTTTACAATGAACGATTGGAAACACAAAAGATGTTTAAGAAAGTACTAGAAAATAAAGAAACGACTCTAACAAGTTATGACGTAATTTTATCGTTACAATTTGAAATTTAAATTAATTGAATTAATTACCATAAGCATTTTGGATTAAGGGGTACATGTTTATGGAAGTTTTATCACAATCTGAACAAAAATGTCTGATATTAGGTGCTATATTTGATTCTGCACCTATAGAGTATGCCACTAATATTGAGTCGATTAATAAAAAAGAGGAAATTGTTCAATTAATGTGGGTAATTAATCCAAATTTGTGAAATTTGGAATATATCTTTATGTAAGTGCTACATGTAAGTCAACTACGATCGGCTAATAATTCAAAATTTGAAAATTGATTTTCAATAACAGGTTGGCTGATAAGTTCCCGGTTTAACATACAAAAAAAAAACACATTTTTTTTGTCAAAATTCGTTTTTATTATTCAACATAGTTCCCTTCAAGAGCGATACAACGATTATAACGACTTTCCAATTTCTTGATACCATTTTGGTAGTACTCCTTCGGTTTTGCCTCAAAATAGGCATCAGTTTCGGCGATGACCTCTTCATTGCAGCCAAATTTTTTCCCTGAAGCAATTCGAAGCCAAATTCATGAATTTTTGCCATCGTTCTCAATGACTTGTGGCATGGTGCGATGTCTTGGTGGAACAACACTTTTTTCTTCTTCATATGGGGCCGTTTTGCCGCGATTTCGATCTTCATACGCTCGAATAACGCCATATAATACTCACTGTTGATGGTATTTCCCTTCTCAAGATAATCGATAAAAATTATTCCATGCGCATCCCAAAAAACAGAGGCCATTACTTTGCCAGCGGACTTTTGAGTCTTTCCACGCTTCGGAGATGGTTCACCGGTCGCTGTCCACTCAGCCGACTGTCGATTGGACTCAGGAGTGTAGTGATGGAGCCATGTTTCATCCATTGTCACATATCGACGGAAAAACTCGGGTGTCTGACGAATTAACAGCTGCAAACACCGCTCAGAATCATCAACACGTTGCTGTTTTTGGTCAAATGTGAGCTCGCGCGGCACCCATTTTGCACAGAGCTTCCGCATATCCAAATATTGATTAATCCCAATAAACACAAACGTTTGAAAAATGCTAAATTTCAACAATTTTTCAAACATTTTTTCAAAGGATTATGGTAATATTCAAGTTGAGAAATTGTTGAGAAAATCGCGTTCTCAACAAAAAACAGACATTACCCTCAACAGTGAAATTCAACACATTAGCAATAATATATCAAGTGTTATCCTCAAATTGAAATGCATCGCTACTCAATAATTTGTCAAACAATTTTCGATGCGAGTCAAATTCAAAATTAACATCGTTGCAAATACTTTTCAACCTAAATTTGTATGAATGATATACTCACTTCAAATTGAAAGTCAAAGCCAAAATTCTATGCATTTTGTATAACTTATTCATTTTCATCAAAATAAAATATATAATAATACACTACATAATACACTACAATCATAAGCGTAGGAAGGCCTCTGGGGAGGGGGCTTAGACCCCCCCAGAAAAAATTTAGCCCCCCCCCCCCAGAATTTTAAATCCTATTTACGATTTTACATTTTTATAAAAATTAAAGAAGTCTATACAACCGCACAAAGTTCCGCTAAAGACTTTCATGCAAAATCGAACTACTTGGGTAGTGGTAGCAGTTGCCGACTGCAATGTTTGAAGTCTGATATTTATGAAATAGAGCTATGATTGAACTTATGGTTTAGTTGAATAACTAAAGCTCCTTTATTATATTGTTTAGTCTGGTTTAGTCATCTTAAATTAATATCTTAATAATGCTGCAAAAAAGAGTCGCCAAAAAAGAAGTGAAAATGTTCTTTTTGGGTCCGGAAGTGGTGCAAAATTGGCGGAGAAGCGATGAATGTAATAGGAACTCGTCATAGAACGAATGTCCACCGTTTCAACAGCCGTTGCAATAAATTGGCATCACTTCTTACGGTGTGATCCGAATTCAGAGTTTTGAATGTGAATTAAAAAATTGTGTGATATTTTCCGAAATAAATAATTTTTATTTATTCGTTTTTTATTTGATTTTTGGTCGACCTTTTGTTAGAATTATATAAATATTTATAAAGACCTCGAGCTTCAAGAAACTTTAATTTATAATAATTTTTATATTTTTTTATGATTTTTAATGCATTCTAACGATTGTTTGAATATTTTCAAAAATTATCGATTTTTCTATAATGGATTTAGCATTTTTGTGGCAAAATTTGAATAATTCTTACCATTTTATTTATTCTTACTCTTTTTTTAAACTATTTGAAAAAAGAAAACAAAAATTACGCTTTAAAATATGAAAAAACTGAAGTAAAAAACTTCCTGTGTAGTTAATATAATTAACTTCTTTGTGAGGACATTTTTGGAAGTGCTTTTAAAGTTCTGCCTTTAAAACAAATCCCAATTTTTTTGCTGGGAAAAGTGTAGAACTACTTTTAGTTGCTGTATTATATATTATTTTTGTATTCTTTTTTATGGAATAAAACAATAATTGAACCTATAAGTTCAGTATATAAATTTTTAGCTAGGGGGGCTATAGCCCCCCCTAGGAAAATTATCTAGCTACGCTAATGACTACAATACCAATTGATAAATTATAATCTTATTAAACATATCAACATTTAAGAACAAAAAAAAAACAAACAACAAAACTTGAAATATCTTAAACATTATTAGTAAACACTTTTGCATTGATAATTCGACTTCCTTCCTTTTGGTGTCATAAAACAGCATTAAAATATATTAACATGCGGGCAATTTGAAATTTGGACCGCGTGTTAGAATTGATTTCCAGCAGAAGGAATTCACAAAATATCCATTCTAAACTGATAATAGCATATGAATTAATGTGATGCACATTTTCATCCAGAAGTTGTTGATTTCAACAATTTGTTGTTTTTAACAATTTTAATTGGTTGCACTTGTAATGTTTCTGGAAACTTTTTCTTGTCGATAAGCCACTCATTTTTCATTGGTCAGCTTCTTAATGTTTGCAAGAATGTAGCATCCAAAGATTTTAGTTTTCTGCAAAGAGATTTAAATTTAGTGACTTCTCTAAAGTGTTGATTTAATTTTTCATATTGACGTACCAATTATTATAAACTATTTGAAGCAGTTCCAGTTAATTGTCCACCATTTTTTCATCAGTCAGCTTTTTAATGTTTTCAAGAACGTAGAATCCATAATTTTAGTTTTCTGCAAAGAGATATACATTTAGTGACTTCCTTAAAGTTTTATTTAATTTTTTATTTTCACTTACCTATTTTTATAAACTATTTGGTTATTTGTCTAAAATTTTCCATTTTTTAATTTCTTGCAATTGACCACGAACTTCGTTGCACAAATAAGTATTGAAAACCACATGGTTTTTTCGTTGCATTTTAGGGTAGTGTTTTGTCAAAGTTTTCTCATATTATCTTCAACACCTTTTCAAAGATTTCGTCAACATTTTGGCAAATTGGAAGTAATTCGCAAACAATTTGAAGATGTATTGAAGATGAGCTATTTCAAGTCAAGTTGAATTTATGTTGAAAATTATATTTACCCTCAAACTGAAAAGTTGTTGCATTTGAAAAACGCTCATCCTGTGTTTATTGGGATGATATGACCAACACGTTCCTATGATATCTTTAAGGCCTCTGCTATCTCGATTAACTTCATGTTACGGCCATTCAAAATCATTTTGTGGATTTTTTTGATGTTGTCGTCGGTAACCACCTCTTTCGGGCGTCCACGGCGTTCACCGTCCTCCGTGCTCATTTCGCCACGATTGAATTTTGCATACCAATCAATTATTGTTGATTTCCCAAGGGCAGAGTCCGGAAACTCATTATCAAGCCAAGTTTTTGCTTGCTTTGCCACCATATTTTTCCCTTCAGAAAACAGTATTTTATCAAAACACGAAATTCCTTTTTTTCCATTTTTTCACAATAACAAAAGTTGATTCACAAAAGACGCTCTATCTCACAAACTAATTGACTTACAGACGTCAAATTTTGACACGTATCATTTGAAGGTTGGTACTATAAACAAATAATATTCATTTAATACTAGCGACGCCATCTACGTGTCAGACCAGGGACTTATCAGCCAACCTGTTATAAATATTTGTTGGAAAATGCTCAAAACAAAGATTTCGTATTTATTCCGCGCTAACGTTTTTTATATGGAGTATAGTATGGAGTACTAGGCATTAGCTAGAATTCGCAAAAATGCTTGCGAACGTCTTCCAGTAACAATTTAAGGTCGGTATTAAGTTCGAGTTTAGCCGCTAAAATATCCATTTTTTCACTAAAGTGAAAACTGACGGCCTTATTCATAAAATATCATTAACGTGCACTCTAAACCAGTGATAGCTATCACGCTCTTTGTATTCTATAAGCCTTATATAAAAATAGGTATTCATTAATAACACTATTATAAAGGGTGATTCTTTTGAGGTTAGGAGTTTCATGCATTAGTATTTGACAGATCACGTGGGATTTCAGACATGGTGTCAAAGAGAAAGATGCTCAGTATGCTTTGACATTTCATCATGAATAGACTTACTAACGAGCCACAACGTCGAATTTTCAGTGAATGGGCCCTAGAAAAGTTGGCAGAAAATCCGCTTTTTTATCGACAAATTTTGTTCAGCGATGAGGCTCATTTCTGGTTGAATGGCTACGTAAATAAGCAAAATTGCCGCATTTGGAGTGAAGAGCAACCAGAAGCCGTTCAAGAACTGCCCATGCATCCCGAAAAATGCACTGTTTGGTGTGGTTTGTACGCTGGTGGAATCATTGGACCGTATTTTTTCAAAGATGCTGTTGTTGTTTTTCAAAGATGCTATCGTTCGATGCTAACAAACTTTTTGTTGCCAAAAATGGAAGAACTGAACTTGGTTGACATCTGGTTTCAACAAGATGGCGCAACATGCCACACAGCTCTCGATTCTATGGCCATTTTGAGGGAAAACTTCGGAGAACAATTCATCTCAAGAAATGGACCGGTAAGTTGGCCACCAAGATCATGCGATTTGACGCCTTTAGATTATTTTTTGTGGGGCTACGTCAAGTCTAAAGTCTACAGAAATAAGCCAGCAACTATTCCAGCTTTGGAAGACAACATTTCCGAAGAAATTCGGGCTATTCCGGCCGAAATGCTCGAAAAAGTTGCCCAAAATTGGACTTTCCGAATGGACCACCTAAGACGCAGCCGCGGTCAACATTTAAATGAAATTATCTTCAAAAAGTAAATGTCATGGACCAATCTAACGTTTCAAATAAAGAACCGATGAGATTTTGCAAATTTTATGCGTTTTTTTTTTTTAAAAAGTTATCAAGCTCTTAACAAATCACCCTTTAGTTATCATGTGTTTTTAGTGATCAGGTGGCAACACATGTCGTTACATCTTCAGAGAGGATGAAAACACAAGAGAACGAAAAGCGCTCTTCTACAAAAACAACAAATGTTAACCGTATAGATGTCGCACAATGCCTGCAACTTTGATATTACCGACGTTGCGGTCGAAGCGCTGTTTTGATAAATTCTTTGTAAAGGCATCGGCAGTTATAACTTCAAATTGTCTGCCAAAAAATTTAATAGAATGATAAGATTTATATAAAAGAACATTCGTTATTACAAAGTAGGTTCTAAATCATAGTTTCCTTACGTTTCGTAAAGCCGGCAGAGAACTGAACTGGGTGACGCCGGCGCAAACTGTGTGATATTTGAGAGAAGCGCCGACAAAAACTGCATGATATTGGAGGCATTTTCCTCATGACTGCCACCTATTGACGCAGTTTCGTCCTCTTGTCTTTTTATTCTCTCTGACATCTTATCATTTTCATCGTAGTGATGAAGACGAATTATAACCGGTTGATCTTAATAAAAATATTGTCTCAACATTTTAATGATTTTGTGGCGAAACATAATTTTCCAAGCTAAATTAATTTATACAGAATGCATTACTCACAATATACAATCATTTTATAATCAGTCCAAGGCATATTAATTAAAGGTAAAGTCACGAGCAAGCGTGTGTACCCCCCCATGATATTAATAATGTCAAACTAAAATGGCAGATCACTCAAGTTTTGTTTGTATGTGTAGTGTTGTTGTGTTTGTGTATGTGTAGTGTTGTTGTATTGTTGAATGCATATATAAAACATCAACATTGTTGAATACTAAACGTAAACAAAGCCTTTGACAAGATGAATGTCGATATTAGTCACCTGATTGCATGACTTTACCTCTTTAATATGCCTTGTAATCAGTCAATATGTTAGTATCAATATTAGTATTAATCGAACCGGATTGTATTCGAATATAAAGTCTATTGTTATTAAAAACACATCACTAATCTAATGGAATTCATCTATTCAATTTCGCGAAATTTTTACAATTTAAGGCCGGTATGCAACTCTAGCGAAAAATTTCATTCCCATAAGAAATGCATTGCTATTTATGCTAACGAAATTTTCGGTAGCATTTAATTTCGTAAGCTGGTAAGCACCTCTATTGCGCTTTATGCGCTTTACAGACTATCAGTTATTCCGGACGGAATGTCGGTGTTTGTAAAGAATCTTACAGTGTGTCGGATCGGTACGACATGTCGGCGATGACGAAATAATCGGTAAATGTGTTATCGATCCCATAAACATGCAGCAGTATCGATTATGCCTTCGGACCTAACTTATAATGTGCACAATATATGGGATATGTTCGACACGAGTACTGTCGTCCGGAATAACTGATTGTCTGTAAAGCGCATTACACACTATCAGTTATTCCGGACGACAGTGCTCGTGTCGAACATATCCCATATATTGTGCACATTATAAGTTAAGTCCGAAGGCATAATCGATACTGCTGCATGTTCATGGGATCGATAACACATTTACCGATTATTTAGTCGTCGCCGACAAGTCGTATCGATCCGACACACTGTAAGATTCTTTACAAACACCGACATTCCGTCCGGAATAACTGATATTCTGTAAAACGCATAATGAAAATAACAGGGTTTTCAAAAGCATATTTTGGCAGCAAACATTTAATTTATTACAATCATTGTGTGCGTAAAAGTTTTAAAACGTCTGTAAATAATAAACAATTTATTTGAGGAATATTTGGAACATATATTAACAATTTTTAAAAGCGATTAGCTGGTTTAAAATTTGTGTACACAGCCCAGTTTTTTTGTTGTAGACTTAAATAAATTTTTGCTACCGAAAATTTCGCTAGAGGTGCATACCGGCTTTTACCAAAGACTTGTTAAAGGTTTGGTAAGCTATTAATTGTTTATGAATGCTATTTTTCACGAAATAGTTTATCAATCGTTTCCCTGCCAGCATTTCAAAGTTCCATTTCATCCTCATCGTTACCACAGACTCGTAAATGTCACTTCAACCATCATGAAAAGGTACATCAAAAAGTACGTGAAAGTATTTTGCCATCCCTACTACGATTTTATTTTTTGTGAAACGCCAAGCGCAACCAGCTTGTTATATTTTAATTAAATAAAAACGAAAATAAAGTTCTGAAAACATAGATTATACGCTTAAAATTGCGAAAGGTATATTGGTGAACAATTTTTGATTTTCCAAATGGAATAAAGTGATTGTTTTTCAGATATTTTACAGACATGCTGCTTCCATCAAATAAAAACACTAGTTGATAGACGCTGCAACATGTAACTCGCTACTTGTAACTCAACATCATCATTAATGCCAAAAATTATTTAAAATGTAATGTGATAGTGGTATAAATGTTATATTTTTAAGAATTTGTAAATGTTTACACAAATTAATAAATATCTAAACAAACGTGTTTTACTCGACCACAATGATTCTTTTACAACTATCTTAAAATGCACTTTTTCTGATTGTTTGGAGGGTCCCTTATTGGCGTCGTTCTAAATTGATCTATAAAGGCACCTAATAATTGCACTCATGCGAAACCTTTTTGTAGTTACTTTTGCGTGGTATAACTTCTCAATAGTGACGGCGCTTTTCCGACGAGTTTTTGATATCGTATACGATTGTTTTCGACGTGGTGGAGATTCTCAGAAGTGTCGTCAAATTCCAAAAATGTTGGCAGGGTTATAAACGTCAATTAACTTTTTATGAATACGGCTGTAAAAATCAGTAAAAAAGGCATACAATTATACATATTAGTTGCAGATTTCATTATAACTTGATGGGGAATAGTACAAAGCAAATTTTCACAAAGTTTGTATTCCTTAAAATGGATTATTAAAAAAAGTAATCGTGAAAATTTTACGATTTTAGCGGCTAAAGGCCGATATGCACCTCTAGCGAAATTTTCGGTAGCAAAAATTTATTTAAGTCTACAACAAAAAAACAGGGCTGTGTACACAAATTTTAAACCAGCTAATCGCTTTTAAAAATTGTTAATATATGTTCCAAATATTCCTTAAATAAATTGTTTATTATTTACAGACCTCTTAAAACTTTTACGCACACAATGTAATAAATTAAGAGTTTGCTGCCAAAATATGCTTTTGACAACCCTGTTATTTTCATTAGAGGTGCGTACCAGCTTACGAAATTGAACGCTACCGAAAATTTCGTTAGCATAAATAGCAATGCATTTCTTATGGGAATGAAATTTTTCGCTAGAGGTGCATACCGGCCTTAAACTCGAACTTAATACCCACCTTTACCATGCACTATTTTACTGATTTTTGAAATCTAAAAACTTGTAGTCTGAACGGCGCATTTAGAATCTATTGTTGCATAGCCATTTGTATTTCTCTAAAATTCCCAAAAAGCCTTTCAAATAAGAGGATTTAGTGAACGACATGTTTTTCTTGCCAAAGGCCGGTATGCACCTCTAGCGAAATTTTCGATAGCAAAAATTTGTTTAAGTCTACAACAAAAAAACAGGGCTGTGTACACAAATTTTAAACCAGCTAATCGCTTTTAAAAATTGTTAATATATGTTCCAAATATTTCTCAAATAAATTGTTTATTATTTACAGACCTTTTAAAACTTTTACGCACACAATGATTGTAATAAATTAAATGTTTGCTGCCGAAATATGCTTTTGACAACCCTGTTATTTTCATTAGAGGTGCGTACCAGCTTACGAAATTGAACGCTACCGAAAATTTCATTAGCATAAATAGCAATGCATTTCTTATGGGAATGAAATTTTTCGCTAGAGGTTCATACCGGCCTCAAGGCTAACCGTTTTAGTAATAGGACAATGGTTTAATTTTTAATACAAAATAATCTAAGTATAGCAATACTCTTATTGGATTTGGTTTGTGAACTTGCTGTAACAAATTTGTGGTATTGCCAGATTCGCATCATGTGATTTTCCAACACTGGCCCCATTAGTTATTTTACAACACTGGTTGGTCCATCTTCATTTGCTTAAAAAAATAACAAATAGACGAGTCGCAAAGTTGAAACTCTTAATAAAATAAAAGGTAAATACCAACAATTGCAGAATATTTTCCAATTAATTAGAAATTAGGACATAAATTTGAATTTTCCAATTGTAGAATGTTGCTGCGCGATATTTAACTATAGAACGGCATTAGAAAACGGGATAATTGACGAACAGAGTTTTGTGTATGTTTGCTTTTGATGCTGCTGCTGCGGAAGGGTGTGTGAGTTTGTGTTGCCATAGATTGCAAAGGAATTCCTCCACAAAACAAAACTTTGGATTTGTATAACCCTGTTCATCTTACTAACAGTTTCGTGTTGGTTGGTCAGTGCTAGTGCTGTTGTGGAAGTAAGGGGAATTAGAAAATTAGAAATCCATTTCGTTTGTTGTGTGTGTCTGTCTTGTCATTTGAGCACGAACAGCAGCGCCCCATTTATGAATTAAAAGCGGCGAGTCTAAAAGAGTTGTTGTTTTAGTTTACTTCGATTGTCTACTAGAGGTCCGCTTTATTTCGTTTTACGTTCCTCACAACGGAATTACAGTGAAGACACTGCGGCAGACAAGCTTAGAAGCACATTTTGTTTTATAATTCATCTAGAAGAATAATGTAAGTATTTTGTATTTTGACTTTTAAATGGAAGTGAATTAAATTTGATTATCCCCTGGCAGTCCATTAACACTTGCCCAATATGACTGAAATGGATGCAAAATCGAAACTTAAGCGGTATTGCTACTTGGGATCCTTCAGTCCAGTCTATGTGCATTTGAAAGGTCCATTGGCTGTGGACAAATTTTGGCCTCTTGTCACGGGATTGCTTAAGCAATTGGATGATACAGTTATGTTACCATTTCTCAAGGAGATCTTAAACGACAATTCTTTGGTTCGAAGAGATGAGGTAAATTACATATATATAATTCATCTTAGCTCCCCTTATCCTCATTATGTATTGAAGTATTGTGTTTACGTTTTATATATGGCCAGTGATACCACTCAGAAGTGAATATCCAAGGTCGCCTAAATTTTGTCCATATTTAGGAGTTGTTCAATTGTGAGAGGTTAATTCTAATTTTGAGATATGTCTGCTTTTGAGAGTTTTCATGTTTGGGAGGTTTTATTATATACAGAATTTAAGTCGAAAAACGATGTTTAATTGATTTTTGGAACAAAACACCTAATTTGCCAACGATCGATCAAGAAGTTAGACAGGAGTAATTTAGAAATTTCTCATTGAGCTTTTCGGGCCAAAAGCTATACATACTTAACATTCAGACATAATGCGTAAGTCATTATCCAAATACTTGCTTGAGTGGGCAAAGTCTTTATTCTCTTTGTTAGTTAAATCAGAGACCCAGGAATATTGACAATGAGATATGTAAATAGCATTGGTATAACTAGTCATATTCCGTAAGCACCGATGCCAAGTCCACTTATCGGGAGAAAATAGTAATAATTATTTAATAATTTGGCTAATTTATTATGGAAATTGGTGCAAATTGCCACTGACGGACCTATCACAGAATTGGTGCCGGTACACCAGTTAGTTGCAATTTTTAAATAGTCGTAATTTATTGATTTCCATACTCGCTTGATACTAAAATCTTATTGGATCTACTCATTTAGTGAAATAAAATTATCAATGTAACCTATTGTTCGACATATTTCAAAAGTTTTTTATTTCGGATGCGATTCGGTTGTCCAAAATGAAATAGATTTATAAGAGTTTGTCCGGGACTGATTCCTGAGGACCTGTCTATGGAATGCTCCTGCTAAATTGTCCCAGGACGTGTCCTTTGGAATGAGTCCAAGACGTGTCCAAAAGTGGAAATTTACCCCGTCAATGACAAACCCATGTTAAAGTGACTGGTCCCTTCCATACGTTTTGACCAGAACTGGGACTGGTCCATACACACATAAATATATTAGTTTTAGTTCGAATTGTTGCTAATTTGTAGTAAATTTACATATAATGAACATATTTTGAATATTTAGGACTAATGCAACTCCAATAAAAGTTGATCAAAAATTGGCCATAGTCGAGTTCGGGAGCGAGCATCCTAGCTTGGCAAAGAACCATATATAAAGTGCACATGCTAGATCGATATCCAAGAGATTGTGATCAACCAAATACCGTACCATTCCGTGACAACATAACGCTTCTGGACCACCTTTTAAGAATAGTGAATTATGAAGGCTTCCACTCGCAAAAAATTGTAAGACGGCAGACAATTGTAAAGTGATAGAATTGATGTTGACATGCCACCAAAAATTATTTTCCATTTGAACGCCTCCTTCGTCAGCCGAAATCGTCCATTGAGCCTGCAAAATGTGACTTTCTAACAGTGCACACCATTTCAAATCCATGTACTTACACCAATAACAATGTGCACTTTTATTCCTTATTTGTCGCCGAATTATTTTATATTCATCTCATCCTCCAATTGGGAAGGAATTCGGAGGAATACATGGGTCCATAAGATATAATGCAATACAATTTACTTTTTACTTTGAAACCTCCAAAAACATGTTTTTTTCTACATTCTATTTTCTGACGCTAACTTAATTTTGTCATTTCATTTTGTTCTGATTCGTTTTTTGCTGTTGGCAACGCTTAAGAAATTGCATCAAATTTCGATCGAATCCCGTGATCCAAACTTTTAATCGTATCGACAATTTTTTCGATACGATTATGAATTCGATATCGAATGCCGTGATTAGCCCCCTGTACCGATGCTGTGGTTGATCCATTTCCCGTAGGGATGGTATTGGAGGTATAATAACTATCTCATTCCGTTTGTAACACATCGAATTATCGTTTTCCACTATACATCTGCAGTGAAACTTTTCAAACTTGGACACTCTACAAACCGAACACCTCTGGATAATTGTCGTGTGACGTTTGCTATGTTAACATATTAAAATTAACCTGTCATAACTGCACACCTCCCAAATGTAGACAAAATTTAGGCGTCAGTGGATGTCCTGCTTTGAGAGGTTTCATTGTATATTCTTGATCAGGGAGAATTTCTAAGACGATATAACCATGTCTGGCCTATGGTTAAGTTAGGTATAGTGACAGCCCGATATTTCAGGCTCACTTAGACAATTTAGTCCATTGTGATACCACAGTAGTGATCTTTTCTCTTATCACTGTGTGCTGCCCGATTCTAAGCTCAATGACAAGGGTCCTCCATTTTATAGGCGAGTCCGAACGGCATTCCATGTTGTAGTGAAACCGCTTAGAGAAGCTTTGAAAAACTCAGAAATGTCACCAGCTTTAATGAGGTCGGAAAATCCACCGCTGAAACCCAAGACCTTGTGTGTGTGCAAGGCGGCCATGCTAACCATTGCACCACCGTGACACTCGGGCTATACCGGTCCATGGTTTGGTATTGTCACCATATAGACCGACCACCGATTCGGAGTCTTGTCCTTCTAGAAACCGTACTTTTAATTAGTTTTTCCTGAAAATGGAAATCTAGTGATACTTAAGGGCCAAAAATAAGTGCAACGAATATGGTGGGTATCGGTCCATGTTTTGATATAGCGCCCCATATAGACCGATCTTTTGAAATGAATTTGTTGACTTCCAGAAATCATAATTTGTATCCCATTCGCCTGAAATGAGAAACCTATAGGTATTTTGGGCCCACAAAGACCAGCGTCGAATTTAGTTTTCCTGCATATAAACCGATATTCCACTCTTGAGGGGCACTGGTTACCTAAAAATCTACATAACTTAGATTTAGAAGGCGTTATTTCTTTGAATATAACTTTGGGAAGTGTATCATTGGAACCGATCTTTTTAAGGTGGGTATGTTTTTTAAAATCCATCTAAAATTCTACGTATTTCCAAGTAACTCCCTACGAGGGGTTAGGGGCTTTCCGAAAAAACTATTATAACATATTTGCTTCATAGTGGTGGGTATTTAGGACTCGGTCCGACCCATCTTACGGCTTTACCTACTTTTTTTTTTGAAAAAGAATTGATTTTAAATCTGTATTTCGTGTAATGTTGTTTATATACAGTGAGTTACAGTTAAAATGGCCACCGGTGTAAATTTTAAAATTTTCAAACCTTGTCAATCTGCGATCCAAATGTTAGTTTTCTCTGAAATAACTTTAATGACCAACAATAATTGGTGAAATAAAAATTTCTAGAAAATCGGATTCGGCCGATTCTTGCTTTTTTGTCGAAAATCGGCTTTGGCCCAAAAAAAAAAAACGCTTCGGTCGAGCTGTACTATATATTTACAAGAAAATGTTGTTTTCAATCCAATAATTAAATGCTCACTGTGAATCGTTCTGTAGATGTTCTCTAAACCAAACGCCAGACAAATTTTCATTTAAATCAGAGATGTTAGGCTTCCGATGCTTTCCGGATATAACATTGGGGGCATAAATTAAAATGCGTTGTTTAAAACTGTTTAAGAATTTATTCCAAAAAAATGCAGAAGACTAATCAATCGAAGTATTGTGCTTCGCTTGTCTCTATTTTCCCCCTCTTTCTGGCAACATACGGATATCGCAACGAAAAAAACAACTCGTCTTTTTACTCAATTCACCAAAATTACCAAAATGTGAGCGTTATCGTGGTTCAAAACCACCTTGGCGTGTTTTTCTAAATTTTGTGATCGTTTATCATGCAATGCTCGGCTCAGACGCATCAATTGAGTTTCATACAAAACTCTTGCAAAAGCATTCGACAATCGAACAAGTACATAGAGTCACCGATAATATTGAAAAAGCCTTCGAGAAAAAACAAGTTCGCTCTGCTGTATTCTTGGACATTTCCAAAGCCTTTGGTAGAGTATGGCATGATGGTCTCCTTCTAAAGCTCAAAAGATTACTTCCAAAGAATTATTGTGAGATTCTAAGCTCATACCTAAGTAATCGATTTTATAGAGTATGCCTAATCTATATCCAATATAGTTATGCGGGGGTTCCGCAGGGCAGTATACTTGGACCACTGTTGTATCTACTATACACTCACGACGATATGCCTGTTAACGAAGATTGTTTCATTGGAACGTTTGCTGATGACACAGTTTTAATGTCCTCTGGAAAAAATACAAATGTATTTGTATACAAGCTTCAAGCGTCTTTAAACAAGGTACACGAATGGACAAAAGACTGGGGTGGTCTAAAGCTCAATAGTAGCAAATCTGTTCATGTTGACTTTGCGAAAATCGGCTCAAGTTACAAATCTCTAAAAATAGGCAATGAACAAGTTCCTTTTTCGAACTCAGCAAAATATCTTCGTTTTACACTGGATTCAAAATTAAATTGGAAAATTCATATTGATAAAAAGTGTGAAGAACTAAATATTAAATACCGCAAGCTAAGTTGGTTGATCGGAAAAAAATCAGTCCTTTCCACAGATAATAAACTCTTAATATATAAACAAGCATTAAAGCCAATATGGATTTATGGCATTCAGCTATGGGGATGTGCGGCAAACATTTCTATCGAAAAAATACAAAGGTTTCAAACCAAAGTGATAAGAAGCGCAGTAAACGCTCCATGGTATGTCCGAAATAGTGACCTCCACCGAGACTTAAAAATGAACACAATCAAAGAGGAAATCTCTAGATTTGGAGAAAAACATCTTATCCACCTCCAGAACCATACTAATCGCGAAGCCCGAAATTTACTCCAAACTTCCAATCAACATAGAAGATTGCGCCGTTTCAAACCACACGATTTATTAATTCGCTTTAATGTATGAAAGACTCAATACCAATGAAAAATTTACAATAATTGTCCTAGTTCGACTATATGAGACTTAGGATATTTTAAATTCAATAAATCTACTGATGTTAATAAATAAACTATTGGTTAGTCACTTCTTCATAATAGATACTAGCTGTAGTATAAGTTAAGCATCAAATATGTATTTGCTTAAATAAATAAATAAATATGCATTTTCCATAAATCTATAAGAAAAGTATCCCATTTTTTTTTTGCAGGTTTTATTTGTCTATGCCTCCTATTTGGCTTCAGAAATTGATATCAAATGGAAAACAGCATTACGTGTAGCCTTTGCTGGCCTTATACGTAGCGATGATGATCTATTTTTGTTTTGTGATCTAGCTATGCGTATCGCTAAATTACAAAACCACAAAGGATTTTCGCGAACCGTACGCAAGGCTATTACTGCCTGGTATGAATTGCGAACACCTGATGCTATACGGGCAATGTGGATGGCACATCGTGGTTTACATGGATTCACACATAAAACATTGATTAAATTATGTCACGTTTCCGACGATACATTGGGTGCGCCAAATGTCTCTTCGCTATTCTTTAAGACATGCACGGAGCTTATAAAAGAATCGGAAATTGTATCCAATGGAATTCCACCCATAGAGGGGGAGGTTCCAAATACTGAGAAAACGCCTGCCACTGATTCTAATGCCAACGAAGCAACAGCCAATGACTTGAATGCTCCACAACAGAACTCAAATGTTACCAACAATCAACCACCAAATTCAGAAGACTTAGCTACAGCAGTATCGAAATTACGCATCACCAAGAAGAATCATGATGCTTTGAAAATTATACGCAAATATAAATTGCCCTTCAAACAAGTTCCTGGACATTTTTTGAGCTATGCCCCGATTATGGCTCAACTTATACCCACCATGTCGTATTTACAAGTACTCAAATGTTGGCGTCGCATGGGCAAAAACAAACACTTGGAAAATCAACGTATTTTTAAATTGTGTAAGGCCCGACTGGAGAACAAAGAATTGGTTCGTAAAACGAACGTACATCCTGTGCATATTTTACTTAATATGCATGAGGCTGGCGTGGTGAGTGGAGAGATTCCCAAATTGCCAAAGAAAAAAGTTGAAGCCTATAAAATGGAATATTTAGATAAGCTCTATCGAGATTCATTCCAATGGCAATCGGGCATAGGAAAACTACGTATGCATATTACAGTGAATTTGCAGAGCAGCTATAAGAAGAGTAAGATCTACCATCTAATCCGGCGAAATGTACTTCATATTTTCAAATTCATTTCAGAATTCTTAAAGAACCACCGTAAGTTAACTTACTTTGATGCCTGTTTGGCCCTATCATTTGGCTATTCTAAACGTGAAGCTTTGGTGGATGTTTTCCATTGGTATGAGGACAAAATGAAGTTGAAGAAAATCGTCTATGAAAAGGACTATACAACTCATTTGGGGTTTACTTCATATGCTGTGGTTGAGGTTCGTTGTACATTATGTCAAATCCATCATGTATCAGGAAATAAACTTGTTTCCATGTTTTTTGTTTTCTTTTTTTCTATTATCTAGAATCAAAAGAACAACCAACGCTTAGTCACCCCTATTTTGAATGCTCTGTCAAGCCAACAAGTTTATGACGTATTTTTGTGTATTGTTCCAACGGCTGGCCGTGGTAATCCAAACAAAAATTCGGAATTTCTTTGCAAATTTTTGGATAAATATCGTCAAACTAAAAACCCAAAAGCTAAGTGAGTATAAAATAACGCATTTGAAACTGGTAGAAATACATTGGGAGTAACTATTAGTACATCGACCATTGTGTTGGCAATTTATATAATTGCAATATATTATTTAGTTATGCATGTAAGAGGATCGATCTACATTTTGGAACTAACGTTCTTAAGAATATAACGACGGTTGTTGTAGCCCTTTGGAGTTGGTATTTTCGAATTTTTCGGGAAATAAGCATACTCCAAATGGGGGTTTGCAGTCCTTGGACAGGGTTGAAAACCCTGTGTCCGCCCCGGTCCGTAGACCCGACTGCAACGAGGGCGGATATAACGAAGGTTGATTCATATGGTGACGAAATCTCATGGATCTATGAAGTTATTATGCGTTCGATATTAGAGGATGCATAAAATAATCTCATGCTTGACTATTGAAGTAAAAGTTGGAAATCGATTAGCATGAAGAAACATTATAATGGATTTCATTATAAAATCACAAAAAACGAGCGCCGCGTATATGCCAGTTTGGAAACTAAGGTTCCATTATAATTAATTGTATAAACATGTTCATAAAACGCAACATTTAATTTATTAAACATTGTACAATTCTACTATATACAGTGCACTCGCGGTATCGTGAACTAATTAAAACCAAGAGAGTTCACGTTAGCGAACTTCAGCGAATTTCAGAACAAAACATAGTCATATTCGGGAGTTTTACACGTTCCAGCGTGATAGTCTTTTATTTTTGTTATTAGTAATATTAAAAACTTAATTTAATTTCATGAAAAAATTTAAAAAAAGAAGAGGTCGGAAAAATATCAGTGGCTATGTAGTTATAAAGCAATTTAAATTAATAATTCAAATTCACGAAAAAAAAACCAAACTAGATCATTGAAAAAAATTGGTAAGTGTATTTGAAATTTTATTTGGCATTGTGAATCTGCCTTTAACGTAAAATTTCATGTTTTTCAGCGTTACGGAGTAGTTAGTGTATGAAAAAGTGTGTTCGCGTTATGCGGAGTTCTCGTTATGCGGTGTTCACGTTACCGCGAGTGCACTGTAATTCGAAATATATCCGAAAATGTATCGCACAAACTGTTGCAACCGTAGGTAGAATTCTACCAAAAATGGTAGATTTTTTACTTTATGGTAGATTCTAAAGTCTTGATGTTTTGGTAGATTCTTCAATATATTCCTCTCAAACTAAGACGTACTTGTCAAAATTTTATTTCTATAGAAAATTTTGTCAACATTTTATTTCTCTAGAAAGTTTTGTCAAAATTTTATTTCTATAGGAAAATTTGTCAAAATTTTATTTCCAAAGAAAATTTTGTCAAAATTTTATTTCTATAGAAAATTTTGTCAAAATTTTATTTCTATAGAAAATTTTGTCAAAATTTTATTTCTATAGAAAATTTTCTCGAAATGTTATTTCTATAGTAAATTTTGTCTGTAGAAAATTTAAAGAAAATTTTGTCAAAACGTTTTTCTTCTAGAAAATTTTGTCAAAATTTTATTTCTATAGAAAATTTTGTCAAAATTTTATTTCTATAGAAAATTTTGTCAAAATTTTATTTCTATAGAAAATTTTGTCAAAATTTTATTTCTATAGATAATTTTGTCAAAATTTTATTTCTATAGATAATTTTGTCAAGATTTTATATCTATAGAAAACTTTGTCAAAATTTTATTTCTGTAGATAATTTTGTCAAAATTTTATTTTTATAGAAAATTTTGTCAAAATTTTATTTTTATAGAAAATTTTGTCAAAATTTTATTTCTATAGAAAATTTTGTCAAAATTTTATTTCTATAGAAAATTTTGTCAAAATTTTATTTCTATAGAAAATTTTGTCAAAATTTTATTTCTATAGAAAATTTTGTCAAAATTTTATTTCTATAGAAAATTTTGTCAAAATTTTATTTCTATAGAAAATTTTGTCAAAATTTTATTTCTATAGAAAATTTTGTCAAAATTTTATTTCTATAGAAAATTTTGTCAAAATTTTATTTCTATAGATAATTTTGTCCAAATTTTATTTCTATAGATAATTTTGTCCAAATTTTTTTTTTATAGAAAATTTTGTCAAAATTTTATTTCTATAGAAAATTTTGTCAACATTTTATTTCTGTAGTTAATTTTGTATGTAGAAAATTTAAAGAAAATTTTGTCAAAACGTTTTGTCTCTAGATAATTTTGTCAAAATTTTATTTCTATAGATAATTTTCTCATCATTTTATTTCTATAGAAAATTTTGTTAAAATTTTATTTCTATAGAAAATTTGGCAGAATTTTATTTCTATAGAAAATTTTGTCAAAATTTTATTTCTATAGATAATTTTGTCCAAATTTTATTTCTATAGAAAATTTTGTCAAAATTTTATATCTATAGAAAATTTTGTCAAAATTTTATTTCTATAAAAAATTTTCTCAAAATTTTATATCTATAAAAAATTTGGCAGAATTTTATTTCTATAGAAATTTTTGTCAATATTTTATTTCTTTAGTAAATTTTATCTGTAGAAAATTTAAAGAAAATTTTGTCAAAATGTTTTTTCTCTAGAAAAGTTTGTCAAAATTTTATTTCTATAGTTAATTTTCTCAAAATTTTATTTCTATAGAA
The DNA here is from genome assembly GCF_050003625.1 of Haematobia irritans. NCBI lineage: Eukaryota > Metazoa > Arthropoda > Insecta > Diptera > Muscidae > Haematobia > Haematobia irritans. The sequence continues at coordinate 165,065,791 of NC_134399.1, read as the reverse complement.
AATTTTGTTAAAATTTTATTTCTATAGATAATTTTGTCAAATTTTTTTTATATAAAATTTTGTCAAAATTTTATTTCAATAGTAAATTTTGTCTGTAGAAATTTAAAGAAAATTTTGTTAAAATTTTATTTCTATAGATAATTTTGTCAAATTTTTTTTTTATATAAAATTTTGTCAAAATTTTATATCTATAGACAATTTTGTTAAAATTTTATTTCTATAGAAAATTTTGTCAAAATTTTATTTCTATAGAAAATTTTGTCAAAATTTTATTTCTATAGAAAATTTTGTCAAAACTTTATTTCAATAGAAAATTTTGTCAAAATTTTATTTCTAAAGAAAATTTTGTCAAAATTTTATTTCTATAGAAAATTTTGTCAAAATTTTATTTCTATAGAAAATTTTGTCAACATTTTATTTCTATAGAAAATTTTGTCAAAATTTTATTTCTATAGAAAATTTTGTCAACATTTTATTTCTATAGAAAATTTTGTCAATATTTTATTTCTATAGAAAATTTCGTAAAATTTTTATTTCTATAGAAGAATTCGTAAAAATTTTATTTCTATAGAACATTTTGTTAAAAAGAACTTGACACATACTTCAACCCATTGTGGAGAGTATAACAATTTGCAGATCTTACTTAATGAAATGTATTTCTTTTTTATAGATTTATCATATTGGATTTATTGAGATTCGGGCCATCAATGAGCTATTCTCAAACACGTAATGAAAATATTCTGGAAATTTGTGGATTGGATGAACATACACCAGATCTTATACACAATTTTGCAACCCATCGTTTCGAGTGAAGAGCACAGTAAAGAGCGGCAACAATCGAAAGCAAAACAGAAAGGTATTAAAACGAAAAAACAATTCGAATAATTAAATGTAAGATGAATAGAGTTATACTTGCATAATGCATACATACAGTATATTAAAAGCGATACACATTCTAATCGTATAATAGAACTATAGCGTATATACATCTATATATATGAATTATCTAACATACATAATATGCTTAATTCTTCTTCTAATCATACTAATATTAGATGCTAAACAATATTTGACAAAAATATTATTATAGTTAACCATAGAAGCAAGAACCATACAGAAGAGAAGAATAGCAAGCCTGATGGATAAACCTTTCGAAAGATATTGATATACGATTTTTTTTTTCGTTTTTTATAAGTTTTATCTTAATACTCAGTATTTCATTTTGTTTTTACACTATATACTTTAAGTTTTTAATGAATTCCATTTCTCATTTCAATACAATTGAGTGAAGTTTTCATTTCATTTTTTGTTTCTATTAACAACTACAAACATTTCGAATTTACTTATTTTGTTTATAAACAAAACAAATAAAACGTCAAAATGATGATATATTCGTTTTACCATATGGATGCTAAACAAAAAAACTATGCCTTAAAATTAAATACGTACAGTACCGATATAAACAAAAATATGTTACGACCACTATTATCAAGAAACAAAAAAACAACAACTAAAACAAACGAAAACAAAAAGTAAAACTTTGACATTTCGAACCGAATAACAAATAAACAACACCGCCAATAATAACCGAATCCTGTAATTTTACACATTCATATATATATACACATACAATTAATTTGTTTAAAACTATATTTTGAATATATAACGAATTTGACTGACCCGCAGACAGACGGACAAATGTTGAATCAGAATATTTTGATGTATTGAATTATTACAAAAGAATTATGAAAAAAAGTTAAAAACAAATCCATACTGTAATTTTGTTCTAAACAAAAGTAAAAACCACATTTAAGAAGTAAAAGTTTCAAAAACAAATCTACATACATACAATACATATGATATTTAAGTTAAGAAAATAGTTAAACTAAATTTTACATTTATTATTAAAGAATCAACAGTAAAAAAAAAACAAAATATCATACCATACCATAACCACATACCTACACCTCTATAACAACACAACAGAATAAAATGAATCTTCCAGAATAATTACAATGCTTTTGTTTTAAATAAATAAAATTTGTATAGTTTTGTTTTTTTATATATATATAAAATTGGATCTATATTATTTAATAGATGTAATCAATAGATAATAAATTAATGAAATAGAAGCCGATTCTCACTTGTGACTGTAATTTAAAGTTTATAATTTTTATTAATTTTCTTCCCCTCCCCCATATCCCTTCACTATATTATTATTGTCTTGAAGACTTGTTTTTATAAAATAGTATTACATTTGATTTTTAGTTTAATAAGAGTATGACATATGCCCCCTATAAACAAAGGACACACGCATTAGCTCCATTTCTGATATGAATCACTCAATTTCTCTTTGGAGATGAGAATTGCTGGACAAATCAATCAATTTACATTTACAATCGATGTCCAGAACTTTATATCCGTTTAGGAGTTTGTTTTGTTTCAAAAAACTAAAGGAAAACTTAAAAGATATTTAACAGAATAAAATGCGTCTGATACATACAATAGCATTCTACTTTTTGATCATTACACACAAGAATGTTTTTTCTGATTCAATCACGAAAATAATTGATCCAGTTAATTTTTTAATTGAAATGTCTTCAATCACAGAAATGATAGTATTAATTAAAAAATTAATTGACAGTCAATTAAAAAATTAATTGGTCCAATTAAAAAATTAATGGATACTATTAATTTGTGTGATTGATTTGTGTTTCAATTAAAAAATTTTTTGATCAATTCAATTTTTAATTGAATATTTTTGAATATTTTAATTGGAAAAATTTTCTTTAAATTTTGTTCTGTGTTCGTATACAAAAATTCTTGACGGCTGGCGAGTTATTGATAGTTTAAAAATTTTGCGTATTCTAAACCAGAACATGGCGAAATGTGTTTTCCTAACAAAAGTCCTAAGCATATTATAGAATGAAGGTGACTGTTTCCAAAATAGGTGACTGTTTTCCAAAATCTTCCTATTGATGATGATGGCAAAAATGTACACACAAAAAAATTTGAAGAACATTGGACCAATTAATTTGTTTTAATTGACTGTCAATTAATTTTTTAATAGATACTATCATTTCTGCGATTGAAGACATTTCAGTTAAAACTTTAATTGCATCAATTAATTTCGTGAATGAATCAGATTTTTTTGTGGGTTTAATGGTCATTGGTACAAAAGGTAGTTTTTTATATTAATACCAAAAATAGTAGATTTTTTCTGTTTGGTAGATTGGTAGAATTCTTGATGTTTTGGTAGATCTCTATATAATTAAAATTTTGGAAAAAGTTTCTATAAAAAAAAAATTGAGAAAAAATTCTATAGAAATAAAATTTTGACAAAATTGTCTATAGAAATAAAATTTTGTGAAAATTTTCTATAGAAATAAAATTTTGTGAAAATTTTCCATAGAAATAAAATTTTGACAAAATTTTCTATAGAAATAAAAATTTTCTATGGAAATCAAATGTTGACAAAATTTTCTATAGAAATATTTGTTTTGTAGATAGATTTGTGGTAAGATTTTCTTCAAAAGTTGGTAGATTTTTTTTTGCACGAGTGGTAACCGTGGTAACCAACCATTGTCAACGATATTCAACCAGAAAATAAGAAAATTTTTTGAAAATTTTATTTCTATAGAAAATTTTGTCAAAATTTTATTTCCATAGAAAACATTCTCTAAATTTTATTTCTATAGAAAAATTGTGTCAAAATTTTATTTATACAGATAATTTTGTCAAAATTTTATTTCTATAGAAAATTTTGTCAAAATTTTATTTCTATGGAAAATTTTGTCAAACTTTTATTTCTATAGAAAATTATTTCAAACTTTTATTTCTATAGAAAATTTTGTCAAAAATATTATATAAAAAATTATTATTATAATTTCTATAGAAAATTTTGTCAAAACTTTATTTCTATAGAAAATTTTCTTAAAATTTTATTTCCATAGAAAATATTCTCTAAATTTTATTTCTATAGAAAATTTTATTTCTACAGAAAATTGTGTCAAAATTTTATTTCTATAGAAAAATTTGTCAAAATTTTATTTCTATAGAAATTTTTCTTAAAATTTTATTTCCATAGAAAATTTTGCCAAAATTTTATTTCTATAGAACTTTTTCTTAAAATTTTATTTCCATAGCAAATTTTATTTCTAACAAAAATTTTGTCAAAATTTTATTTCTATAGAAAATTTTGTCAAAATTTTATTTCTATAGAAATTATTCTCTAAATTTTATTTCTATAGAAAACTTGTGTCAAAATTTTATTTATACAGATAATTTTGTCAAAATTTTATTTCTATAGAAAATTTTGTCAAAATTTTATTTCTATAGAAATTTTTCTTAAAATTTTATTTCCATAGAAAATTTTGCCAAAATTTTATTTCTATAGAACTTTGTCTTAAAATTTTATTTCCATAGCAAATTTTATTTCTAACGAAAATATTGTCAAAATTTTATTTCTAACGAAAATTTTGTCAAAATTTTATTTCTATAGAAAATTTTGTCAAAATTTTATTTCTATAGAAAATTTTGTCAAAATTTTATATCTATAGAAAATTTTGTCAAAATTTTATTTCTATAGAAAATTTTATCAAATTTTTATTTCTATAGAAAATTTTGTCAAAATTTTATTACTATAGAAAATTTGTCAAAATTTTATTTCTATAGAAAATTTTGTGAAAAGTTTATTTCTATAGAAAATGTGGTGAAAATTTTATTTCTATAAAAAATTTTGTCAAAATTTTATTTCTATAGAAAATTTCATTTCTATAGAAAATTTTGTCAAAATGTTATTTCTATAGAAAATTTTGTCAAAATTTTATTTCTATAGAAAATTTTGCCAAAATTCACAATTTTATTTCTATAGAAATTTTTCTTAAAATTTTATTTCCATAGGAAATTTTGCCAAAATTTTATTTCTATAGGAATTTTTCTTAAAATTTTATTTCCATAGAAAATTTTATTTCTATAGAAAAATTGTGTCAAAATTTTATTTATACAGATAATTTTCTCAAAATTTTATTTCTATAGGAAATTTTCTCAAAAATTTATTTCTATGGAAAATTTTGTCAAAATTTTATTTCTATGGAAAATTTTTCAAAATTTTATTTCTAAAGAAAATTTTGTCAAAATGTTATTTCTATAGAAAATTTTGTCAAAATTTTATTTCTATAGAAAATTTTGTCAATATTTTATTTCTATAAAAAATTTTGTCAACATTTTATTTTTATAGAAAATTTTATTTCCATAGAAATTTTTGTCAAAATTTTATTTCTATAGAAATTTTTGTCAAAATTTTATTTCTATAGAAATTTTTCTTAAAATTTTATTTCCATAGAAATTTTTCTTAAAATTTTATTTCCATAGAAAATATTCTCTAAGTTATATTTCTATAGAAAATTTTATTTCTATAGAAAATTTTGCCAAAATTTTATTTCTATAGAAATTTTTCTTAAAACTTTATTTCTATAGAAAATATTCTCTAAATTTTATTTCTATAGAAAAATTGCGTCAAAATTTTATTTATACAGATAATTTTGTCAAAATTTTATTTCTATAGAAAATTTTGTCACAATTTTATTTCTATAGAAATTTTTCTTAAAATTTTATTTCCATAGGAAATTTTGCCAAAATTTTATTTCTATAGGAATTTTTCTTAAAATTTTATTTTCATAGAAAATTTTATTTCTATAGAAAAATTGTGTCAAAATTTTATTTATACAGATAATTTTCTCAAAATTTTATTTCTATAGGAAATTTTCTCAAAAATTTATTTCTATCGAAAATGTTGTCAAAATTTTATTTCTATGGAAAATGTTGTCAAAATGTTATTTCTATAGAAAATTTTGTCAAAATTTTATTTCTAAAGAAAATTTTGTCAAAATGTTATTTCTATAGAAAATTTTGTCAACATTTTATTTCTATAGAAAATTTTGTCAATATTTTATTTCTATAAAAAATTTTGTCAACATTTTATTTTTATAGAAAACTGTCAAAATTTAATTTCTATACAAAATGTTGTCTAATTTTTATTTCTATAGAAAATTTTGTCAAAATTTAGTTGGAAAGGAATATTTTGCGAAATCTACCAAACCGTAAAGAAAAAATTGACCTTGACAAGCCAAAATAAATTTTAACATGAATGAGTCTCTTTTCGCCATGTAGAATTTGCAATGTCCATGCGGCTCTTTATATACATTGATACATTAAAATTCATTTGTTATATTTTTGTTTATATACTTATTAAAAATAATAATCAATAATTATACAAGTCCTTCCTTGTTTTAATAAAACATAATTACTGCACAGTGAAACCCAAAATCCAAATCGAACCGCCAAAAACTAACGATTTCATTAAATAACAAATACACAATATTCAAAACTGCCTCTATCTGAAAATCATAATTTTAAATAAAATCCGATAAAAATTAAACATGGAAAACTAAGAAAAAATTCGAAGAAAATTGACAAGCAATATTTAGGAAATGAGAACAAAACTAAAAAATTCATCTGATCTATATTTAAGAGAAAACCTAAAAAATTTCTACTATATTACCAAAAGGGAAAATAGAAATAAATAACAACAAAACTTTTAGCCAAAATTATTAAAAAGAATGGAAACTAACGAAATACACAAAATCATCATCGTCATCTTAACTGCCTTTCATCTTAAGTAAATGAAATAAAATAGTAAAAATTCTTTTTGTTTATAAACAATTTGTGCCACATTTTTTTGTTTGTTTGTTTTTTTTTTTTTTTTTTTTGAAAAATAAATGAATTTTGGAATATATAGGAAACAAATCGTTCGTATACCAGCACAAATTGTATTATGAAATTTTTATTTTGTTTTAATTAAAATAGAAACATAAAGCCTTACTATTGACACTTTTTAAAAACGAATTAAATATATTTATATTTTATTTAAAATTATAAATTAATTTACATACATAAATAATTCTAGAGAAAAACAAACGAAAATAGAATTTGAAATAAAATATAAATTCAAAATTTCAACCAAATCTGTGAGTGAAAAAAATATTGTGATCAAAAATATGCAAATAACAAAAAAAAAAAAAAAACAATATATATCAAAATTCCAAAACCAACCAATATCTAAATAGAAATTCTGTATTTAAATTAAAGTAATATAAATAATAATTTTAGTTAACGAAGAAAATTATAAACAACATATATTTAGTAACAATTGCACTTATACACATAAACATTTTATGTTTTGAACAAAACAGAAAAGTAAAAATAATAGAAAATGGTATACACCCAGAGAAAATTATTCAATATCACATGATATTAGAGGAACTACTAGTTTTGTTCTGCTACCGTTTCTTATATTACCATACCCTATGAAAAAGATAGAGAGGATACCGTGGGTAACGATTTTAAAATCTTCTATGTAAAACGATAACAAATGCTAACCCTTACTGTTTACACTTCTAATATCAGAAGATATTGGTAATATTTCTACAGGGTAATGTATTAAGTTATTGCCTTTGATAAAGTTTATAAAAAGTTTTTTTTCTTATTATTATTAACCATAGAACAACTGGAACCAAAAGTACCTTTTTACAAAAGAAAATTAAACAAAATTATACTCATATATACAGCTGCAAAAACAAACGAAAAAACAGTTTTGCAATTTCAAAAGTAATTTCAACAATGATGAAAAATTAATAGCAAATTCATAACCAAAATATGCAATTTAATTTTTTTTTTTTTTTGTTCTTAAGGTGGGTACTAAGTTCGAGCGGCTAAATTCGAATTTAATACCCACCTTTAGACAGACATTTTAGAATACTATGAATGCCACCACTGCAGAGCAAAATAATAAATAAATTGAGATAATTAGCTTTCAAGAAGTGAAAAGATAAGCTCACAGCCACCACTATAATTTGTTATATAGTCCTTTACTTTTTTGGATCGCGAAGTGGTGCACAATCGAATCAGAATCAATACATTTGTCATGCGGTTGATTTCATTAAAAAAGACATATATACGGCCGTAAAATCGGCCAGGCCGAATCTTATGTACCATCCACCATGGATTGCATAGAGACTTCAACTAAAGACTGTCATCGGGAGCCGCCGTGGTGGAATGGTTAGCATGCCCGCCTTGCATACACAAGGTCGTGGGTTCGATTCCTGCTTCGACCGAACACCAAAAAGTTTTTCAGCGGTGGATTATCCCACCTCAGTAATGCTGGTGACATTTCTGAGGGTTTCAAAGCTTCTCTAAGTGGTTTCACTGCAATGTGGAACGCCGTTCGGACTCGGCTATAAAAAGGAGGTCCCTTATCATTGAGCTTAACATGGAATCGGGCAGCACTCAGTGATAAGAGAGAAGTTCACCAATGTGGTACCACAGTGGACTGAATAGTCTAAGTGAGCCTGATACATCGGGCTGCCACTATACCTAACCTAACCTAACCTACAGACTGTCATCCACAATCGAATTACTTGGGTTGCGGTTAGAGGTGTGCGCGTGACACGAAATTCTCGTGACACGCGTGATTCAGCAAGTCTCGTGAATGTGCGTGAATGGGACTAAAATAAATATGTCGTGCGTGAGCGAGAAATAAAATCGGTTCGTGAATGTGCGTGAATAAAATTTCCGCAAAATCACGCTCACGAAAAACATCAAGATTTAATTCATACTCGTATTTTAACTGAAATTAATTTAGCTTTCGAACTATATTCTATTTTTGAAGTTTGTTACCTTCGCAGATTTCCGTTTGGAAAATGTCGTGAGTTTCGTGAATTTGTCGTGAATCACGAGAATTGTCGTGAATCGTGCGTGAACGTGAGTCTTTAAAAGTAGTACGTGCGTGAGCGTGTGTGAGTACTGGTTTTCATTTCGTGAATGTGCGTGAGTGGGATTGGCTACAACACGTATCGTGCGTGAATAAACATGTTGTTTCGTGAATGTGCGTGAGTGTGAGTGAAATTTCAGTCACGCGCACACCTCTAGTTGCGGTAACACTTGCTGATGGCAAGGTATCTTAAAACTTCTTAACACCGTCTTCTAAATTGTAAGCTAGTCCATACGAAGTATATATTAAACAAAAAAAGGCCGAATAAATATGTATATGTAGTTAGACAAAATTTTCTATAGAAATAAAATTTTATCAAAATTTTCTATTGAATTTAAATTTTGACAAAATTTTCTATAGAAATAAAATTTTGACAAAATTTTCTATAGAAATAAAAATTTGATAAAATTTTCTATCGAAATAAAATTTGGACAAAATTTTCTATAGAAATAAAATTTGGACAAAATTTTCTATAGAAATAAAATTTTAACAAAATTTTCTATAGAAATAAAATTTTAACAAAATTTTCTATAGAAATCAAATTTTGACAAAATTTTCTATAGAATTCAAATTTTGATAAAATTTGCCAGTAAAAAAATGTTGACAAAATTTTCTATAGAAATAACATTTTGGTAGATTATTTTTGATGATATGGATAAATATTTGTATGATTGGCGATCCGCTATATATAATTATAGACCGATATGGACCAAATTTCGCATGGCTGTTAGCGGCCATATACTAGCGCAATGTATAAAATTTCAATGGAATCGGATGAATTTTGCTCCACCAATAGGTTTCGGAAGTCAAATCTGGGGATCGATTTATATGAGGGCTATATATAATTATGGACCGATATGGACCAATTATTGCATGGTTGTTATAGACCATATACTAACACCACGTACCAAATTTCAACCGAATCGGATGAATTTTGTTCCTCCAAGAGGCTCCGCAAGCCAAATCTAGGGATCGGTTTGTATGGGGGCTATACGTAAAAGTTTCCGATATGGCCCATTTGCAATTTTATCCGACCTACATCAATAACAACTACTTGTGCCAAGTTTCAAGTCGATAGTTTCAACAGATGAAGGGACATGCTCAGATCGACTCAGAATTTCACCACGACCCAGAATATATATACTATATGGGGTCTTAGAAATAAGTATATGGAAATGTTTTTAATTTTTACCAGAAATTTTAAACATCGATTAAATTTAGGTGATAGATGTAGAAAAATAATATTCCACTATATCGTTGTTCTACTCTCTATATTCTTAAAATTTGTATTAATATTTACTTGAATATTACGCCCTAAATTTTATTAGGATGCGCATTTACAAAATACTAACAATTTACAAAATATTATATTTTAATTAATGTAAAGTTTATAATCTCTGCTTTAAATCTTTTTATTAAATTTAGGACAAAAATTTTGGACATTTGCGTCCTTCCGTTAATGTCGTATATCTTTGAACAAAGGCAAATGTTCCTTAAAGTAAATAATACATTTTTGATATAAAAACTCGTTCTTAAATTAACTGAAATATTGAATCTTTTGATCTAAGATAAAAAAGCTTCAAATATAGGCTAAGTCTCATTTTGAGGATTTAGCATCTTTGGTTTAAAGCTGTTTTTTTTTTTGGAATTAAGAAAAAAATTTATACTTTGGAGTATCAGCTTTAATCTGGATTTTTAAACTTAGTTCAAAGACATACGACGGAGGGATGCAAATTTTCACATCTGTGTTCTAAATTTAATAAAAAAAAAATTTTGAAACAGATTATAAACTTTATTTTAATTAAAATTTAATTATTTTCAAGAAATTTGTTCTTAATAGTTGTAAATTGCGTATCCTAAAATTTGGGTTGCCTAATCTTTAATGTCACGTAAATATTCTTTTCAATGTAGGCGATGTTTTTAAATGTTTTATTTTAAAGACGTTTTTCACTTGAAACATAAGCATAGTTTCTACTTGAAGACGAGTCTGCTGAACTGGGAAATTTAAGTTGTCCTTAATACGATTTTGAAGCTGTAAAAACGAATAAATTAAAAACTCTAACTCTAAAAAAAAAGAATTGTGTCTTAAATTGCCCCTTACTTATTAGTGTAAAGACAACATTTTTGGAACCGGCATGTTTTTTTTTTTCAAAGCCTACAAAGAAAAAAATTTCACGAAAATTTTTCCAATTAAAATTTTAATTGAGTTTTAAAAAATATTCAATTAAAAATTTAATTGAATCAACAAATTTTTTAATTGAAACAAAAATCAATCACAAAAATTAATAGTATCAATTAATTTTTTAATTGGATCAATTAATTTTTTAATTGACCTTCAATTAATTTTTTAATTGATACTATCATTTCTGTGATTGAAGATATTTCAATTAAAAAATTAATTGGATCAATTAATTTCGTTATTGAATCAGAAAAAAATTTTTTTTTGTGTATATGATAGGCGTTATTTGATCGGATTTTCTTGCACGCTTAGACGAGAACTTTAAGATTATTCTAGAACTCAAAGAAAGCCTGTTCTTATAAATCCAGAATCTGATGTAGTCTCCATATGTAGCAATTTAAAATGTTTGTATTCCTAAAGAAAATATGGACTGTTGTTATTGTGAATGAATCTCACTTTAAGAAAAATTCGAAAATCGAAAGTTTGATGATTTTAAAATTTCATTAAAGCTCTGGACTCACAAGTCTAGTTATGAGTTCAATTGCAAATTACTTTTGAAATTGTAAATCCTCATCGAACATTACTCTCCAATAATCATAATAACTTCCTGCATAAAAATGAATTATTAACCTGTTGAATCTTCTTTAGATAAGAAAAATTTTGTTTTTTTATTTAAAACGATTTGTTTAAAAATCGAAAAATAGCTAAAATAGAAATTGAAAACATAACAAACAAAATACTCGTAA